>NW_010550822.1:0-28427 GCF_000687285.1 Phaethon lepturus | reverse complement strand
TCGTTCCCTTTGTGCTCTTGGACTATCCTTGCATGAAATACTTCAGCGCCATGTAGCACATTTTGCTGGCAGGTCCAGCAGCTCTTCCTCTTGTTGGTAGAGCCTGTTAGGGCCCACATGAGCAGACGTACTGTATGCAGCCTCCTTAATTACTTTCTCGTTATTTCACTGTTGCTTTAATTGCAATAGAAAAAACTTGGGTTTCAATCCACTTGGATTCAAAATGCTAAGTTACAGTACAATAGGTCTTCAAGTTAAAGCTCATTGCTATTATAAAAAATACTTCATTGTTCCTTACTACAAAGAGAAACAACTGTGAAAACAGGGTAAGCAAGCTCTGTGCTGTGAGTTATCGGCAGAAATGTAAGTAGAACCTCTCAGACAATTAGCCTTGATGGGTCCTGAGTCCTCTGACACCTACTTTAAGTGTAGACCCAATTACTCATTTTCACTGGACCCAAATAAAGTTGTTAAATTTTACTTTCCGAGAGCAGAAAGAATTTCAGGATCATGAGATGTGTTATTCTTTTGTGATTGTTTATGAACGGACAAGTTGCTTAGGAATAAAACGTGACAAATCTAACAAATTAGAAATTGACTTCAGAACCAATCTGGAAGTGGAAGATACACTGAAATATTTACAGCATAAGGTGGGACTGATTCTCTACAGAGGCCTCCCACACAAAGCAGAGCACACAAACTGCAAAGAGTGAAAATGGATTCACTGACAAATTATTTTAAAATGTCCTGCTGTGACAGGAGAATCATATTTAATCAACACGCACTCTTAGACTTGCCTCTGTGCATTATATTTTCAGTGAGATCAATTTTAATTGATTGAGGCACTAAAAGTAGCTCACCAATTTCCAACAAACAGATGTTTTTCTCCCCCTGCCCCTTGCACTTATATGTTTTGGGGCTTAAAATACTGCAATCCCGCACACAGAAATATAGTGTTTTCATTTGCTTGCCCTTCACAACACTCAAGGGAAAACGATTCTGTAGGACTTCAAAGAAAGAGGCTTCCTAATACCTAGTAGAGAGATGCTTAAAACTGTGTTTAATGCAGTAAATGTGTATAACTAACAACGCAGACATTATCACCAAATTAGACATTTGAAATTGAGTACAGAAAAAAACACAACAGGAAATTGCACGCAGACCAATGGGCGACATTAAGAAGGTACAAGGCTTGCAGCGCATCAAAGATCTCTGCAAAACTGACAACTGGCAAAAAACATTTGCGCATTGTCAAGTTGAAAGTTTGGCTTTTTTTAAAGAAAGTAGGCTTATCAGTGATTCTGACTTCGTCAATAGTATGTTGCTCTTCAGGCAGCATACAGTGAAAAGGTGGGTACACAAGCTTTGCAAATAAACTCTTTTAAAGTCGTGGTGTAACAAGACCATATTTAGGTCCAAGACTTTCTGCAGACCAGCCATTTCACTGGCATTCTTTCAAACATACAAACAGAAAGATCAAAATAACCGTCTCTTCAGAAACCAGCTATCGATGTATCTGTAAAATAAACGGATCCAGGATGACCTTTCGTAAGCAATGCAGCTAACATATAATTCTTTAGACAAATATATATACATTTGCTTGCAAAGTATTTCTAAATAGTCTTTTCAAAAAGTATTGTTAGAGTAGTGCAATATAACTTTATCAGCAATTGCAACCAATGAGAAGTAACCCAGAGAGGACCTCAGGAACAGCTTCTCTTGAGGATGCAGTCCTGCCGTTCTCCCCTGGGCAAAAATCCCCTTTAATGTCACCGGCAGCTACGACTAAGAGCTGTGCACAGGTAGTCCCTTAGGAATGAAGTCTCTGCTCACTACGCGGGGAGCTGAGCATGGAAGTCTACATGCAGCTATCAGAATATATCCCCAAGTACTCGTTATGCAGTGGCCACGAAGACATTTGAAATGTAAACGTTTCTTGTCTATGTTCCATGTAATTCATAAAATAATGCAGTTTCATGCAGTAGGGCACAATTGTATCATCAGAAGAACTGAGTACATTATTAGCTAAGGAAATAAAACCTGTATATCAGTTTTACCACAACTGCATTTTTTCCTCTACACTATATTTCACATTGGTAACAGGTAATGTGTTATATCATAAAGCGTATTAATATGATCTTGTGATTTGAAAGCAAAAACATTTTCTGCAAGATTTCCATATTAAAATAGTTATCTGCACAAAAGGTGTTCATAGCATGACACCCAAAGCAACATGGAGTTAGTTTGATGGTATTATTTCCATTACAGCAGAACTATGAACTTCATTCACTAAACTATGTTGTACAAATGAAGATTTCTGGTACATATAGAAAAATCAGATAGGCAATCAGTTACAAACCTGGCAGTATTTTGAGAGACAGAGATTTTTAGGTCTTATAATGGAATGATAAAAACGGCAGGAACTTCTTTTGGGAGCTCTAGAAAGACATTTGCACTTGGTGTTTCTCATTACCTTATGAGCAGCCCTACTGCACCGGAAAATGTTGCACCAGGAGTTAACATCAGGGTCTGGAGTTCAAAAAAAATCTGTTAAAATTTAAGTGCAGTAGGCTCCACTACATTGTATTTCTCTTGAAATGTATAAAACATAGAAAATTGTAATGGCGACTTACTGGATAAAAATATTAATGCTGACAAATAAGATCTGACTGAATTTTTGAGTCAGATTTAAATTTACACCTTTTGTAGATTTAGTCGGCATGATTTGAGTATTTCAGGTTTCTTTGACCATCAAGTAGCAGTGCATATCTACCATTT
The DNA here is from genome assembly GCF_000687285.1 of Phaethon lepturus. Lineage (NCBI taxonomy): Eukaryota > Metazoa > Chordata > Aves > Phaethontiformes > Phaethontidae > Phaethon > Phaethon lepturus. The sequence goes on along the minus strand of NW_010550822.1, from coordinate 25,649 downwards.
TAGACTGATTCCTTTAATGTTTTATACTGTTTCTAACAAGGCTTCCAAACAGCAAAAACCATACTCAAAACCTTCATCAAATGTGTCTTTACAGTGTGAAGTATATAGTCAATGAGAAACGCCTTTTTACAATATTTACAAAATCTCCCCATTCGATAAAAAGGCAAAATAAATAAAAAGCTCAGAGAAAGGAAACGCTGCTTAGACCGTAGGCTTTTTCTTTTATCTTCCCCCAGCAGATGCTGGTCTTCTCAAGACGTGAGGTTGGCTAGCCAGGATTGTTTTTCTTCCTCTTGCTCGGGCTGTGACTGGGATCTTGTTTCAGTTCATGGTATTGCACCTGTTTAAAGACAACGTTGGGAAAGAAACCGGTCAGGTGGCACTTGCTAGAAAAAGCAAGATTTCTATTTTTCTCCCAGGGTAAAAAAAGAAAGAAGAAGAAAACGCTCCCCCTGCAAACTACATGGGATCTGCAGCTGTGATTCAACAACAATAGAATGACAGCTCTAGAGTAAGGAAGAAAAACCGTATGAGGAGAATCCTGCCAGGAAGTAAAACAGCGTGGTGACATAAAGTTTAAGAAGGCTACTTTTTTTTTGTTTTCTCCATGAGCTCTAACAGAGAATAAACAGTATCCTCTTTAATGAAGTGGATGAATATTCTTTGCAATGTTCCTTGAAAACTTGCTTATTTTCAAAGGCCTGCCACAGAGGGAATCGGATTCAGAGTGTGTACGTGTGCCCATACCTCCTATCTGTACCAGCTCTGAACTGAAACTGTTACTCAGAAATATGGAAAGTATATAGTCTTTGTGATACTGGAGGTGATTTATGTGCCTGACATTATCGTAATGCTTGCACCTTCTCAAGAGATTGTGTACTGCATCACAAAAGCTTGTAATTCACAACCAGCTTATTTTTAAAAAAGAGTTTATGAGCACGGTTGAACTGTGGCCACTGCTGAAACTGTCACCCTAGGTAAGGAAAGGCTGAAGTGGTCTGTGTGCTGTCACAAGACACCGGGCAAAGCCGCCCTCCGATGACTCCGCATCGGTGCCGCTCCTGCTGACCTTCCTATTCCCTCTCTGCCTCTCCTGGCAGCCTCAGCTGCGGCGTTCCCCACACCATGCCTTATCCCGCTGAGAGTCACATGGTGCTGGAGGCTGCTCAATACAAGCTCTAGCACCCGCTACCGTCATCTCCCAAATACTTCTCTTTTTACTGACTGCCCCTATGGATCCGCACAGGCACCACCGAGGTCGCAGCTAATTCCTCGCTGCAAACTGTCTAACAGCCTCCTAAAGGTTCATGGACTCTCCCCAGCTTGCACTGCAATTTCTTTGTGACAAGGCATATAAAGTTCAATCAAAATAACTGTTTTAAAATTAGTTTTAAAGAATTCAGAAATCCATGACGCCACATATAAAATCAGCTATGGTAATGACACTTCAAAAAATATACACACCACTTGCACATCTGAAGGAACTCTGGATAGAAAGTCAAGCAGCTCATTGTTATCAATTGCATATGGACTTCGAAGCTTCTTTGTAAATTTATTGATGCCTGCAGAAGTGAAAGTTCAAATGTTACTATCATAATTTAAAAAAAAAACCAACACCACATATATTTTTAGCAAAGTTCTAAAAAAGATTTTAGGATCCATTTCAAAGTCTGACAGCACTGAATTAATGAATGAATGAACTGTAATCTCAGGCTCTAGAAGTCAGAATCTGCTGCTGTGCTTCCCTCTGCTTCAAAATAGAAGAGTTCTAGGGACATTTTCAAATTGCTCCAATACTTTTTCTTTTAAACTAATAGCAAGTGTGGTTACTACGTGGAGGTTGCACAAAGGAGAGGAATGAAGTATACTCCATTTCTGTGGTGGAGAGGATGAGCAGTAATGGTCTTAATTACAGGACAGAAGAGTCAGGTTAGACGCAAGAAAAATCTTTCCAACGCTAAGGATGGTGAAGCACATGGGAAGTAGTGAAGTCTGCATCAGACAAAGGCTTTAGGAAGAGCTTACACAAACATCCGTCTGTCTTGGAATGACAGATACAGATGATCTGACGGCAGTGCAGAGAAGGGATGTGATGTCTTCCTTTGACATTGTGGTCTTGCAATGCCTATTGACAACTGGTGTCCAGAAACACCAAGAAAATCCTCCCCAAACTAAGCAGAAAGCAGGTTTTTAGATTAGACTCGTTTTCTTTATCACTACGTACCGGGTCAGATTAATACACTTTTCACACAAGAACCTTGTGTGTGAGCTCAGGGAACACGTGTCTAAAATGTGGGCAAGAATGGTACAAACCGCACAGTGCTCAGGTGAGTGTGAGAAAGCTGGGACAGCATTAAAAATGTGCTGTTCTGTGTAATTTATCAAGGCTGTATCAGAGGTAAGATAATACAGTTTTATCTTCCACAAAGTCTTTGGTGCCCAGGCCTTTCAGAAAGCTTCAGCAAGGACATAAAACTTCGGGATGGAGTGTGCAAGCTGCAGTCTCGGTAACACCCTCAGCTTCCCACTGCATGAATTCTCATCTCTGCAGTGTAGATAGGAGATGCCGCAATCCCTTTATCTGATGACTGAACACTGAGCATTGAGAAATAGCATCTGAGATTCAAACACCTTTGTTTAAGAAGGTACTTCGCATCAACAAGTGACTACGAAATTCAAGGTCTGCCCCACCGTTCATTGCACGTGGCCACTGGACCACCCACGGGTGAATTTGGGAGTTGATATGGTCTCACTCTATCACTTCCTACAAAGAAAAGAACCAGTCACCCCATGAAAGTAAAGGCATGCTGAAGAATCACGGCTCAAGAAAAGAGAAGAGTTGAACAGGTGAGACGCAACACTGCAGGAGAAGCAAAACAGAAGTGGATTAGGGCTTTTCAAAAAGCTTGAAACTTTTCAGATTAAAATTAATTTCTTTATACTCCACCGAAACAGCTGTAGCAGTTACCAAGACTCTGCACTCTTGCAAATGGGATTAGAGGGCTGAGGTGATTCCTACACAGCCAGACAAAAGACAAGCCATAACATGGGTAAATTTTCATTAAATAGAAATCTGTCTTCCCAAAGAACAAAAAGGGCAGATGCTGCTACAGACCTGCTCAAACTTTCCTATGGACAGCAGTCAGATGAAGAGGTCTTTTGCTTTCAAGGGCAGGATGGATGAGTGGGATGAAGAAATGTGTACAGACAGGGGAGGCTAGAAACACACAACAATGGGGAAAACAGGGCTGTGTTTGGAATACTGCATTTTTTGAAGAGACAGGTGCTCAAAGCTACATGCAGCACAACATGCCTCTGTGCGAACACCTTGAACCCTGAGGAGGTCTGGACTGCTGACGCTGCAGCTAAGCAGTACCTGTTTGGTCTCCTAGCACAATGCAAGAGAAATCGTTCCCTAGAGAAGGGAGAAGGGGCCCCCCATACACTTGCTGAGTAAGAAGCCACCTAAAGTGACATACAGGAGAAAAACGTGGAGCTGAAACCTCTAGTGGAAAAAGTGCTTGAAGTCATATCTAGACAGACTAGATAATTTGGGGACAGGGAGGGAAGAGATTTTTTTAAGAGCGCCAGGTGCCTTTACAGTAGTTTGTGCTTATGTTATCCATCCGTGGTTGGGGAGGCATGGACTCCAGTTTGGGAGTTGAGCCTCTGCCTTAACCGGAACAGGTATTTCTGGGGGAGTGTGACCCGCCCCGGGGTATCGCAGGGTTATGTGTCGGGAGCTTTTCAAAGAACAGCGCTGACTCTATAGCCTTGTGGGTCTTGGAAGAAGTATTATAACCTCAGGTTCTTGCATAAAACCAAGGGGATGTATGAAAGCAAGTGTACAAGATGCCAGATCTGTCCAAGAAACAACAGAAAAAGGACACAGACCAAGTACTTCAAAATTCAGTAACATGAGGCCTACCATCATGTGTGTGCTTGGAAGAACGAAATTTTGGGAACAAACTAAGAGTTTGGTTTTCACCCAAGTGATATAGGGTATATGGGGAATAAATGAAACTATGAGACAGGAAAGGACAGTAAGCCCACACGCTTGCTTCATTTAGTTCCACAAAATTTTTTTGTTCAAATCCTCCTTATTGGTTCTTCTCCACTTCATATATTCTGCTACCTTTATTTGTGAAGACTGTAAGAGTATTACTAATACTGACTGATATATAACAAGTATATTCTTTGGAGTTGCTTCAATGATTTTATATTGTCTGTTGAGTTCAGAAGTTTTTGCAAAAGCATGATATTCTTTTCTTCGGTGTAAGATGTATAAAAAATGTATAAATGAAAACTTGGAGCATTATTTACAACAGATGTGGTAATGGTAGCTATTTAAAATCAGTATAAAAGACAAGTATTAGAGCTTGGATCAATCACAACTCCACCCCCCTGTCTCCCCCTGCCCCAGTTTTTGTTCATTATCAACCAGCCCAATACCACATATACCTTTCTGTCGGACTAAAGGTGACCCTTTAAAAAGGTTTCTTGTTGCTATGTTTACATACGCTTTCACAAGATAAAGTACTGCAGTAAAAAAGGCATATTGTCCTAAATGCACTATATAGATTGAAATGCCTCTGTTTGTGTATAAGTGGTGAAAATAAATCAGAGTAATATCTGGACAAAGCTACACTTTGATATATGAAGAATCCTCATGGCTACATGTTTATAGTATGATGAAGTCTAGAATGCCGGCCAAGAAAAATGCATTTTGCAGGTGGGCCTAAATCTTTACGCAGTTGTGATTTTTAACTAACCTGTCTGTTTCCATCATGGAGCAGCTTCACGACCATAAATACAGAAAAGTACTGACAATGTAAGTCATCCCTTAAAAACCCGTTTTTTCTAAGTGGCACAGACAGTTAAAAAAGGCTTTACTTACCCCAGACAAGGACAATGTATCTCAGTGGAATGAAATACAGGATGATGGTGAACACAGAGAGGGCAACAATCGCCAGCCAGCTCAGGAATGGGACAGTCCAGTTGAACGTACTGAAAGAAAAATTAACAAAAGTTAGAACTGTGGTCACCTGACAGAGCCAATAAAAGAACAAATAATGGGCAGGACAGGGGGAGAAGTGCCAGTTTCCGTCGGTAGAACAACCTGACACTACAAATGAATGCCTGGACGCTGGACATTAGTGCGAGCTTGGGCTTGGACCCAGTGGAAGCAAACGAGGTCCTGGTTTCACCCACTCGCCTGTGGCACCTCTCCTCTGCTCACTTCCCAGAGAAAGCATTGCTCAGCTTTTTGGAAACCTCAGCCCAAGCTCCATTTCAGCACCAGGCAAAAGACACACATTTCCTTTCTCCCCAAATGTACTCACACAGGCAACCTAGATTCCCTTCTTCAACACCAGTGCAGAGGTAGGATATGAGTCAGCAGAGCATTGCTAAGGCTTTTTTATCTCCTCCCCGCTCTACCGTAAGGACAGAGCAAGCAGTTCGAGGCTGAGCGGGGGCCTTCCCCACTGCTTGACGGGCTCTTGCACTCCCCAGCCAGGAACCCTTCTGCCTTGGGGTATACATTCAGGATAAGGCAAGTGTGTGGGGATGCAAAGCTGGAAAATCATCCATGCACTTTAGGGAGAAGGAGGGGACAGAAAACTCAGTCTTGAAGACAGGGATAATGAAACAACGGTGGATGAAAGAAGGAAATAAAACCACTTTGGGTGGCAAAAAGAAAAAGAGAGGAAAAGGATGGAAGGAGAAAAAAAAAGGAGGGAGTGGCATACGGTAAAGTACATTGCAGGAAAAGCAAAGAAAAACTTCCATTCCAGATAAAATCAGATCAAATAAAGATTACTTCTTTATGGATAAAGGAAGAGAACTTCTGGGTTCCCACCAGAGTTCGAGGACATCAGCTCTCCAAAAAAGCCCTGGATCAAAACATCCTTTAAATAAAGGTCCTAAACACTACACTGTGATAAAAAGCTGCTGATCACCTCATTTTGCAGAGGTTCAGGTGTGGGCAGACAGGAGGTGCAGGCTAACAAGTCTTGAAACAGCCATGCTGTGGCTCTCCAACCTCTGTCTGCAGGAAGAGGGAAAGGCCAGATGGCCAATTTATACACGTCCCACAGGAACGCTGGTTAAAGGGAGCTTGGCTCAGCGGGATTGTTCCATGAAGGCATCACCATCTCAAAGGTGTTGCATGACATTTATCCAGAAGGAAAATGTGGCTTTGGCTCTAAATTAGTCTGATGATACTCTTTATGGTATTACCACTAGCTACATGCCCAATCAGTGTGATTACATTATTTTGGCTTCTCTGGCTGAATAATTGCAATTATCTGAATTGCTAGACATATTTTTCGTAATAAGCTCTGGCTTCCTGTGTTTATTTGTCTTCTTTTCTCCCTGGCAATTTTGACATGTCTCCAGAGTGAACATTATGTTAGTGTCACTCGGTGTAGGATCGCTCCCTTTCTCCTCAGGGGACACCTGCTCTTTTCCCCTCTTCTGCATGCATTTGGGATGAACAGAAGGTTGAGGGTCTGCTCATGTTCCTGTGACTCGGCTTTGTGCAATGGATCACAGACATGCCATGTGTGGGAACACTGGCTCCTCACTTAGCAAACCTCCTTATGTGCTGCGTTAGCACAGCATTCAGTACAGGTTTCACATTATAGTTTTAGGAACATATTACAAAGATTTATAGGAAGATCCGGTCTCACTCGGTTTACAAAATTCTGTTGCTCTCGTCTGGTATATAATAGAACAAACTCTACTTCCAAAATGCACAATTAGAAAAACTTAATCATCAAGACAACTTCCATGAACGACCTTTTGACAGAAGACATCTTTCAGAGAGAGGTTCATTTTGCTCGTCTGCAAAACTTGCACAACACAATGTGCTTGTGCCTGCCCCTGCTGCTGTGAGCACAGCCTGCCTGGAAGTGTCCCCGTGGGAATGCTTCCCAGGCTTTCCTGTTAGGGATGTCGCTCTCAAATGCATAAACGGCAACCTTCTCTCCATCCCGATCCTGATACGTTTGCCACCGATGACAGATTTAAAAAAAGAAAAAAGGTGGAACCGCCTGATGGGTGGTCCTCCTGTCTCCCGCAGGTTGACCTCCACCCAGTGCACCAGCTTCCTAAAATTCCCTTCCCAAAGTCAGGACTGACGGTGGGTCCGCAGGTTCAGAACAGCAGTGCAGTGCAGGCAGCATCGGCGGCGGCTGGGGGAGCGGCCTTCTGCTCCTGGATCGCGCCCAGAACACGGGAAGACGCGGCCTTAGCTCCTCTGTCAGGTGCCCGCGCGCGAGCGGAAGCTCTACAGCGAAGCCTCTGGTGAAGGTCTTCCAACGTGGCGTGGTGGCCGCTCTGCCCGCGCCCCTCGGCCCGCAGCCGAAAGGCGGCTGCAAAGGCATGGATCCCAACTTCTCAGCGAGGATCAGGCGCACTGGGCTTTCGGGGGGCAGAAAGCCAAGTCAGTCCTGTCCCTGCTCCGCAGCTAATGGCTGGAAGACGTTTTTCTGGAACCCGACTGATCTCAAATAATAAACCTTAACGCTGCGGTTCACTGACTGTGCTGAAAAGACACCAAACTTCCTGCAATAAATCTCAGAACCTCTCTTGCTTAAGGCCTGAATTTGTTGACAATTCTTATATATCATGTACTAGGTGTTACAAATTACATATGCTCTAAGAGGAAAGGTTTTGCTAACTCACATAAATATTACACTTCCAGCAACTGAAAATATGTATATCCTTAAATCTGAAACCCCTATTCAGCTCTCCTTAGTTCCTTTATCAAAGCTGCACTTTTTACCATTACTTTTTGGCCTCACAACAAGATTATCTTTTGTTTTTACTTCAAAGCCTTAGTTCTGGTTTTTTCCCCCAATTAATAGACTTCTAAACTCCAAAATTAATACGACGGGGTTTTCATTAACTGAGGGCCTCCACAAGTTTCGACAATGGATCATCCAAAACTGGAGTCCCTCAACAAAAAAAAAAAAAAAAAAAAAAAAAGGAAAAAAGGTCAACACTTTGTACTTCAGCTTGGAAAAAACATGAACAGTATCAGCACTTACTTCTTGATCCTTTCTCCGAAGGAAGCCACTTCATCAAGGATATTCTGGACACTGACACACACCTCCTGGATGGCATAAAGTCTATTCATAAATCCCTTTTTTTCACTGTCCTAAAGAAAAGAAGAGGAGTGGTTGAACAAAAGGATTTCTGACTGTATGAGAAGAACCATGTGTCCATCAACTAAGTTTAAAAAGCACACATTACAGATTCATCTAAAAATAATTGTTAAACCTGGCAATGGGAAATTGTTTTCTTGTCCTTTCAGCAGTGCGTGTTGACAATAGGTATGTTTTAGTATATATGCTGAGCACCACACTATTTTGTTTGTCATTGCATTAGTTTCTAAATGTATATTTCAATAAACCAGGTCTCTGGTTTATTAACATGTTGAAGCTGCCAACCTCGTCTGTTGTGTGCTCTCCCAAGGGGCAAGAGTCAAAAGGTAGAATAAGGGCAGTTTGTCAAAACGCTGGTTCTTGCACTGATGTAGGCACCGGGAAGATAAACATTCCTTGTGTGGGGCACCAAGTGAGAAACCAGAAACACCTGAGCTCCTACAGACGTGATCCCCTCCGGCTTGTGAGGATCCTCATGGGACTTTTGCCTTCCCTGCTTCTTTGTACCACCTTGGGCCAGACCACAAGGATGAAACAGAAAATGCCAAAGAAAGTCATCTGGACACGATACAAAGATGGGCTGCTCTTCTGCTCGACTGGGACCATCAGAGGTATTTCATTTACCTTGGGAAAGACACTTATTCATATTTAGCATTTTGTATCACATGACACTATTTTATACATAGTTTTATGTATCTATTACACACATGGCAACGCTCCCAGTCCTTTAGCACACCTCCATGCTTCTTTTACTCCACCATCCATCAGCACCATTAGGACTCCCCATACTCCCACAGCACAGCCGGTGGCATCCGCCCCAGGCAAACCTGTGCACATCATGCAGTGGCCGGTGAGCCACTAAATACGTGTTTAAGTTGTCAGATGTATCTGTGCCCTCCATCATCATCTATTCTACCTTCCTACTTGGCCAGTGAGCATGTGCTCTCTCTCTCTCATTTTTCCTTACTAATATTCAAGTGCCGCTGGGCATGAAATATATAGGAGATGCAACTCGACTGCCTTTACAATACAATTAGTGTGGCCCACTGCTCCATAGGCATATAAAATGCCATCCATGGACAAAATGAAAGATCTGGGGGAGGTGTCATTGTAGGAAGTAATTTAATTACCTCCTTACCTACTCAGGTTTCTATACACTATTTACTTTTATTCACAAAGCCATCTACTTATGTTAATGTAAAAGTCTAGCCATAATTTCATTTTTGTTAAACTTCTCAAGATTCTTTGTGCCCCTAAAAATGTGGTTTTTTTTCAAAAACAATGACCATTTGTCCATCAAAAGCAGGAATCACCCTCATTAAGACATTTTCTGGTGTCTTTGATAGATTTGACATCAGCAAATGTTGTCTTTCTTTCTGCCAACTTGAGCAGACTTTGCCTCCTAGAAGAACCCAACAAGGTGCTGCTTGGGCACATCAATGCAATCCACGGACCATTCCTGAACTGGATCTCCTCTCACACTGATGACCTGTTCCTTTTTCCCCCAAAAGCTTTCTATCTCTAAACCCAGACAGGCTGCAGCATCAAATCCATGCAAAGCCAACAGCACTCTCAAAAAAATGCTGTTACATGGGATTAAAATGAAGCATCACCATGGAAAAAAATGACAATTTATGCTCATTTTTTCCCAGACTATACATAAGAAGTCAAACGTTTATGTTCAACATTTCCAGTGGATGGATGCCATACTACCCTATCTAGTTGATTAGTGTTTTCTCAAAATAAGAAATGGAAAGAAAAATATTTCAATATTAGCAAAATATTTAATTAAAAAAGTCTGTTCAAGATTTTGCCATCACAAACCACACAATATAACAGTCTCTCTAATTGACTCCAAATTCCAGCACCTATGAAATCAGCATATGTTGCATTTAATTTTTCTGTTCCTCTCCTGGTAGTTAATTAGCAGACAGTATACTGATTCACTTATTTTGTTGTCATTTTTGCTGTCTTAATAAACCAGACTGGATGAGGAAAACATCATTTAACATTTAATCATCTGAAGTTACTTCAGCAACAGTGGTTCTGCAACTATGTTGTCAAGATTTCTAGTGAAGACATTGGAAGTATTTAGCTACAGCACACAGATTGTCTAAAACTAAACAATCATGAGAGAGACAGACAAGAGATGACAAGACTACTTCCAGTGATTGAGTGTAATTTAAAAAACGAAACACTTCAGAGACAGCAAAACAGCCAGTTTCTCAGGCAATATAAAAGAGCTCATGCTCGCAGTCAAGATCAATAATTTTTTTTATCACAAGGAAGTATTCTTGTTTTTTTGATGACCATAACCACGACCATTGATATCAACTACACCCAGTGCTGCACAGCAACACTGAGTCATTTGTGAAGTTATTTGCTTAACATTTATTACGTTCTTGAAGCCTTGGCAATGACAGCATTATTGTCCTCAGGTATACAGCGTCAGAGGAGGTGCAGCATATGTCCAGCATGTTTCATTTGTCATCAGGAAAGAGATCCCTGCTCTATTTCTTCATGTAAAACACATAATTCCAGTACTGGAGAAACACAAAAATAATCTGTTTTCTCATATAGCGGAAGTGAACAATAAGCCATATAGAAATCACAGATATTTTTCTTCTTTTCAAATACATAGACACTTCGCTTCTTCAGTTTTGTTTAACAGATTCTGCCCTCTCTGTAAAGGTATCTTGATTTACAGTAAAATTGTGAGAGAAAAGAATTATGTTATGGTAACAAAACCAGCATCCTTTGTGACATCTCCAGAACTCAACTGGGATTACGTTCAGAGGTCCTGTGGCTGTTTTTCTTCATAAATATTTTACAAGATAAACTTGTACCTTTTCTTGAAAACACATCTGTTTTAAATCATTCCTCTAAATGCCCCCCAAAAACCCAAAAGACAGAGACAGAGAAAGAATCACTATTTCCACCCCCCTGCACCTTCTGAGCTTGAAGAAAATTTGTTGACATACTCCAAGGCAGGAATAGACAAAACAGCACAGGAAAGAGGAGGCGGTCATCAGGATCGGGGTTCAGCTTTGCTTTAACTAATTCCACATGCCCCACAACTATTAGCTGTTTTTTATTTCCTGCTGCAAAGATTTGTGGAGAAAATAATCTGGGCTAGGGAAAAGCTGAACTTATTTTCTTCCTGCAAGATGCTGTGTTAGCAAATACAACATATGAGCCACCTTGAGTGAACCAAGGTTCTTAATAATCCATTTTTCAAACACTACTGGTATTTCCTTTCCAAAGAAAGATGGGCTGTGACTGGCATCAATTTCATCATTTGTATGGCTACAATTGCCAAGTTTATGGAAATAACTGCCATTTAAATAGTAAATAAAATACATTATACAAAGCTAACAACAGCTTTATTACTATTTAATTTCCATTATTTGTTTGTATGCAGTAGCCTTAAGGTATCTGAAAAGCAAGATGTTTGCTAGGGGATGGTTTTAAGCATAAACTGTGAAAGCAAAATGTCAAATGGATGTTGATAGTCTGACTTGAATTTACAAAACGGAATGAGCCCAAAGTAAAGACTGGGACCACGTCCTTCTCCTCCTTCATGTGAAATTGTTGATTACAGCTTGATATATTGCTTGGCCAATAATGATACTTAACTCTTGTATACCAATTTTCAGCCATAACCGTATTTTACATTCATCGAAACCAAAGCAAAACAAAGTAAATGCCTGGCTCTAGACTGTGTGGAACTAATTCACAAGAAATCTTGTATACAATCCATGTTGTCTGAGTTTCTTCATTGAGTGGACTATACTTGCAATCCCATGATAAGATAGATTCATTTAGGAAAGGATTATATCTCTGACCCCAAACCTCTCTTCTCTAGGTTGAAGTGCATTTACAAAAGGAACATTTGAAAAGAATGGAAAGCAGGAGAAATAAATAATCTAGACTCAAAAGTAAACTTTGATAAAGTTAATGGAATTAAGTCAGAAAAAAAAGGGCTGTAAGTGAAAGGAGACTTTTTAGTGCAGACAATAAAGCTCTGACTATTTTATGGTGGATAACTGCCCTATTAATAATTGCTAAGTTGGAGAGAAAGGCACAGATCATAAAACCCAAAAATCATAGGACAGTTTCAAGAATAGAAGTGAGTCTGGAAATTTTTAGGAGATGCTGTTGGGGAAAGACAGATGCTCCAGATGGATCTTCCAAAAATACCCCTCATCACCCAAGCTGGTATGATAGAGCACCTCTGTACAAACCACAGCGACACAGACGAAGCCAGACTAACTTGTGACAGGTACAGAGAGAGGATATGAAGCCACTGAGAGCAAGAGCATTCACCCGGTATGCTGTAAGTGCTGTAGTCCTGTCACTTGGCCACTAAAAGACACGAGCTCTTCTTTGCTTGTGTCACTCTGGACTACCTGTGGCCACAAAAGCATAGCCCCACAGCTATTGATGAGGAACCCCTCTAATCACCCCCCAGCCTTCAGTAACAAACCTGTAAATCTCTATTACTTGGATAGAAGAGTACTACTTCCATGAGGAAAGACTGCAGATTATTTCAACTAATAATTGGCCTCCAAAGCAGAGCCCACCCATAGGTCCTGTGTCATCCCCTGGCACGAGTCTCAGCCATGTGCAGGGCTGCAACACCCCAGTAGACCTCCCTCTGGAGACTAACAAATTAGGCCCAGAAGTGTCAGTAGGAGATGCATGAATCTTTTACTGGCAGGAGGCATTAGTACCTCTCAAGGAGGGCATGCAGACACCGACTGTTGAACTCTGTCCTGTGGTCTGGCCACTGCTCAAAAACCTGCCACTGGGTAATGGCCTCAGCAATTACCTCCCAGACTCTAACTTCTGCTTTTTGGGAAGGTCCCTAAGAAGAAGATAGTAAGTCAACACTATTCCAGCTCTGGAGGCATTTCATCTCCTCCAGGTCTTCTTTACCACTATCAAAAGGCTTCAGATCTGGTGATGGAAGTCATTATTTTATCATTTTCTCAGGAAAATGGAAAGAGGTCAGACAACCTTGACGACATTATTATCTTAAAGCTGACTGTGGAACTGCGATCATGAGATAAAGCTGAACGGTCTACAAGACCTGGAAAGGTGCATGGGGTCACCTGAAACTGGCCTGCTCCATTAAGTCTATCATGAACTGAGAGGGTCAGATTGTTTTAACTGCTTTTCCCTCTTGAAGGCTGCCATTTGTGGAGTACTATAACCATCTGGTCTTGCCACTTCTTGAACTGAAAAAGTATGGCAAGACTCTTGGAGACATTAAAACCTTTCAGTGGGACCCTAATGATTTAGAAGCTTCCACCCTTCAGTAAGCCAGCTCGTAACTCTTCAGACTTTTAGGTATTTTAAATAGTGACTGACAGCATGCTGGGCAGAAAGGTACCAGCGTACGTTCTCCCCTTAGCATCAACAGAAGAGAAGCGTGGCTGGTACTCGTACCATCCTGAGAAGGAACAGTGGGAGCAGGCTTCCTTACAGTGCTGGCACAATTTCACATCGGACACCGAATCCCAGGGTGACGTAGATAACCAGAACTGACCTTTTAAACTGGGGACTTCACTTTTGCCTGCATTACGTGGCACCACACCTTCAGTGACCACATTTTTAAGACAGCATCAGTTGTTTACGAATGCTCAGTATGTCATCTCTAAAGACTACTTGCTAACAAGGGTATTTACGTGTGCATAGGTCTGAAAATAATGGCTCATGCCCAAAGGGAAATCAGGCTGATGATTTTAAAATATGGAGAAACCCACATAATTATTAAAAGAGTAGGGTTTAGCAGAAAGAAATGGTATTTGTGGTCACAATTATTAAAGAAAGAAGCAATAAAGCGTTACTGCCTAGTAAGCATTCCATATTTAAACCAGCAGAAAGTTGGCACAATAGAGACCATTTAAACATGTGGACGAAAACACTGAAGATTCACTGTTGATGAAGACACCATGCCTGTGAGCATGAATATTACAACAATCTGTTCTTCCTCAAACATAACTGAGAGTTGATAAAAATCATTTTGAAGCTTCTGTGACTTTTTGGCATTGCCACCTATATCACGAATTAGACTCTTTCATGTGTGATGAACTGCTGTGGTGCTAGAACACAAATATAAAATAAAAAAGAAGTAAAGAGCTAAAGCGATAATTATAGGAAAACATATGATATTGCAAGCTTTCTACAAAGTAGAGAAATAACACTTTAATGGTAATTCTTATGTAAATTCTTATTAAATGGAGAATTTTTTTCCAGTGCTTTTAACTTTCTCTTTTTCCCTGCTACATTCCACAGTACCGCCCAATGCTGTTTAAATCTGTTCCTTCCTGTTCTCTCCTCCACTGCCTGTTTTAATATTGTAAAGATAGCACTCCAGATAAAACACCGAAACATGAATGCAACAGAGCCAGTTAATGGGGTGACATGCCATTTCACCGAAGGGCCATTCAGTGGGGGGAAACAAAAACTTAAATTTCGCTTACATGACACCTTTTTGGCTAATGCTAAACCTTTATGAGGTGCTCACTTCACAAATGCTCTAAGCAAATATATTACTTGGAAAGGATGGAAACTTGTTTATTCATGGTGATACATCCAGGGGCGTATAGTCAACAATGACAATGCCATGCCTTTCTTGACATTATTTTTGAAGGAAACTTGAAGAACTAAGGCATTGTGAGGTTAAGCACTGGGGTGATGAGAATCCAGCAGATGCATTTGCTTTATGTTCATATTAGAAAAGCCTGGAATTTTTCTCTCCGCTGCCTCTTTGTCTCCCCTTCACCCTGTTCTACTATAGTTAAGCAAGGGAAGAGAAAGTTTCTTCTTTTATGCAAGACTGAACTGTACGGGAGCTTGACAGTGATGTCATTAACATTCCTCTTGTATCCAGCCATATCAATGTCATCCAACAGAGGCTAAGACAGAAATCTTGGGGTATTCCAGCAGTGGTTTGCAATAGCTAATTTAGTTTGAATACAGTCCTGAAGTTCTACTAACGAACAAACTTTGGCCATGATTTTATAGTTGGATTTTTAAATTCCAGTGGTTCCAGCCGTGTTTACTCTCTATCTATGCTGAATGCAAAACTGCAATTAACAGTGTGCTCATCAGTGCAACTCTTTAAAGTTCTGTGATACAAATGGGATGGATGACAAATTTAAAAGTTAAATCTCAAAGCTCTAATAATCTTAAAAAGGTGAGGAAAGAGCCTGCTAGTTCTATTGGAAAGAGTTATTTTAAATAACGACAGCCCTGATATGCAGGAGCCTGGAAAGAAGGTGAGGTGAAAACCAGTCACAGCAGCTAGCATAAAAATTCTGCGTTCAGGTGGGGTAAGAGAAACAGACAGAGAAACCAGAAGGGGAATGCTGAAAGATTGCGGTTGGCAAAACACCTGAATTCTTGAGATGCTTATCTAAACCATACCCACACATTTTTGTTGCCCACTTGTTACCAACAAGGGCCTCATCAAAATAATATAGTGCTCTGTTTTGAAAGTTTAAAGTAACCTCAAAATTTATCTTTCACTAAATGTCTATACAGCTGTCACTGATTGATACAAAAGGAGGATCATGGAGTTCTGAGTTACAGTCATTTAAAATTTCAGTTGCAGTTCTGAAATACATTGGCTTGAATGTGGCAGATGTAGAAGTTAATTTGATGTTTTAGTATATGTAGAACATAATTATGATTTTCTCCTTGAAAAGATTATGATAATGATAAACATGCTATTGGGCAGAGGATAAAGACTAACTATTCAAGTTCACCTCCATGCTGAGCTAGGACACTATCTGCACCAAAGTCTGCATTTAGATTTACTTTACTGTCTCTGGAAGTTTCCCAGTCCTGTGTTGACAGGATATTATGATCTTATAATTCTTATGTAAGTAAGTCATTCATCTAAACAAACAGAAATAATTATTTTACACTAATTTATCACCCAGATCTGGCAAGCCTAAGAGACAGAAGCTGTAATTCCTTCTTCTGCCAGAAGACCTGCATCTCCAATGCAGGACTAGAGGGTAACCTCAAAGTTGTCACCATCACTATCTGAACTGCCACCATAAGAGCCAGCAAAAGGAGTCAAATACTGGTCTAGAAGATGATTCAGCACTCCAGCCTTAGAATTCTACTTTCGAGTTAATATGAACTATTCTCTACAAGTGTTCTCCTCAGGAGAAGGAACGTGGTCTTCCTCTAGCCTCCTCCTGTACCACTACTCCTGGTTAGACACCTAAACTGCCTATCACTAACGATCGGTGACAGGAATGAAGATCCCTCCTTTGATTACCTGGCTGAAATATCCAGCTCCTTTTAAGCAGGGCTATTGCCCTGATGTTTCTCTCACACTCATCTCTATTAACAATATGTTTAGATCAAATGCATAAAAAAATTATTTTGTATTTCAAAATTCATGTCATCATGCCTTGGACTGCTGACGTTTTTGTTTCACAGAAATCAAAAGGGATTTCTTCCCCTAAATTTCTATATCCAAACAGGCATACACAGTTTTAGTACTAAATTACCTGAGCAGGCCAAACAGAACACTGAGCAGAGGACTGCAGAAATGCCTTTACCATTGGTATGTGCGGCCCAAACTGGGCTCTTTTGGAACAATCAATACAAACTTTTTGGCTGCTTTGGATTCCAGTGATTTAACTCAACGGCAAGTTGCTATGAAAAAAGGCAAACAAAATCATTTTCTTGGGGAAAATTTGTAATTGTAAAATTTGTAAAGAGGAACTTCTCATAGAGACTTGAAAACAACAGGTGAGATTCTCAGCTGCTGCATGTTGCCACCATATCCTGAGGTCAACAGAGCCCACTGACTGAAGACCAAGCCCTAAAATCTGAGATACTTGACTACTGTCAAGGGTTCAATGATTAGGCAAAATTTCTCTCTTAAGGAATCTTATCTGGAGAAGAAGAACATTAAGCCTAATGCTAAACTAAGTTAGCAAGTGTAGGTTATCTGAAATATGTCATTCCAAACATGAAACTACAGCAATCAAGATGAAAATAGTAACATGTGAGATCTGGGCAACATTCTCTGTATGAGTTGAATGTTTAAAGAATGTCATCTTGGAAGCAGTTTGGGAGTGAATTCTGAAGTAGCGAACAAGACGATGGTCAGAAGAACCACGAACGTTCAAAAATGAAAAGCACAATAGCATGATCATGTCACTAACTCTGCTACTTCAGCTCAGAAGAAATCCTATCGTCTAGAGTAAGAAAGAGTAAGAAATGTTCCACATATACATATGCACTTCAAATAGTAGCTACAATTATTCAAGGAATCTATCAAGTATTAATAAATTGAAGACAGAAAGCCTTTCAGAAACACTCCTTTTAAACGTAATTCCCCTGGATAAACATTCAAACTGTGCTTTTGGAAAATTACATAGTGTAGAAAAATAGTTTGGCATTTGAGGCGAAACAATATAAAAAGGAAGAAAAGAGCAGCACCTAGAAAATATCTGTGCAAATATTCTGGGGGTACAGTGGGCAAGGAGCAATGACTCTTCTAGGGTGCCTTTGGAGAAAATCTAGAGAAGAGCCTGAAAAGGCTCCATTGCCAATTTTCTCTGTATGCTTATTTCATTGAAATGGGAAAAAAATGGCCCTCTGTTTATTAGGAAGTACTGAAAACCTGGAAAAGATCTAAGGCCACCTTGTGAAGATGGGGTGCGTCCATGAATATGCAAAATCGCAACGAAGGGTAATTTGTAACAATGTAATTTTAATGTCTAACAACTACAATAGTTTGTTCTACATTAATTTTAAATTTGCTTCAGCATGCTAATGTCTCAGAAGGAAAAAAGCGCATATTTATGCTGGACCACAGCAATTATACTCTGACTACAAACTTTGTAAGAGTTGCTCACATTCTGGTATTGTATTGCACTCTACAATACCAGAAAGAAAAAGAGTATCTCAAAGGCAAATGTTTACACAAATGCCTATTTGTTTTTTCAGAAAAACAAACGTGTAGGTAAAGGAAAAGCTTTGACTGTATATACTGTGTATATATATCTGCTACTTCTCAATAAAAAGACCTTGTAGAAAAAGCTAGCAGCTTGTCTTCAGTCACCTTAGGTGAATTTACCTTTAAGAAACAAATAATGAAACTTGCTTAGTTCAACTGATAATGAATGAACATTCTTTAAAAGGAAAAAGGAAAGTGGAGTGGTGTTAAAATGAAATACAAAATCCACATGGTTACTGTAATGTTGGAATGACAGCTTAAAAAATAAATGGCAGAAAACACAAAAGTTTGCTGTTGTTCAGGCAATATTAACTTGACCACTGAGCATTCCTGACAAAGGAAGTGTACTGGAACACAGATGATACTATTTATACTAAATCCTGCGACCAAAGGAAGAAAAAAAACAGCTGAGGTACCTAGTTTACAGAAGACAAAAAACAGGCATTCAATGGAATTTATCTGCTTTCTTCAAGAAAGAAATAAACAAAGTACTTCAACCAGTCACCATGTGACATGCGTTTCCCCACTTTTTTTCTCATCATCTCCTTACTTGCACACTGTCTATTTAAAAACTTTAAAGTACCAAGATCCACAGAGACACAAATGCTGGAGGAGTAGGGCTGGGAAACCTGCAGGGAATAATGAGCCTCACAGCAAACTAACAAATTGTTGCTGTTTAACAGTTCAGAGTGGATATTGGGCGTTAAGCAAAGGAATGAATGAAACTGACTCTAGAATGAGCAAAAGGGGCACCCGAGAGCTTTTAGGTTGAAAAACGGCAGAAAAAGTTGTCATTCAACCCATGATGCACCCCTGTTGGAAGTGGACCCTTCTGAACATGGGAGTTATTTTCAGGAGAGAAAACAGGAAATTATGAAGAGAATTAGAGAGCATCCCTCCCTTCTTAAATCCCTGACACTTTCATGACATTTTCACAAATGCCAGACATCCACGTAGGGTGACATCAGCTTCAAAGGCTTCCTGGCACCAGTGGTCTGCAAGTGGATGAGCACCGTGCCACCTCCTGTTTCTCCAACTCCGCCACTGACATCTAGTTGAGGGTGTTGTATAGTGCATGATCTCTAACAAGGTGCAGTCTGTTGAGAATAACCTATTTTATTCCCACAGGCCTTTTCAGGAGAGAAGACAAATTAGGCCTCCATACTATAAAAAAACAACAACTTGTTTCTTCCAAAACTTTAAACTCATTGCTTATTTTAGTGACACTCAGAAAAGCCACAACCACCAGCCAGAGTGCAAGAATTCAATGACAGCTCTGTTCTTCAACTTTCAGCCTTCATATTATTTATTGTCTAGTAACTAAAGTTTAAATGCTTTTCAGCCTTGGTTGCAAACTCGGTACCCATTTGCAGTCCGACAACAGCAGGGAATAAAGCTGCCATCATAAAATTGTCTTTTTTCTCCTGTGTGCCTGCTTTCCATAGATTTCATTATTTCTCCTGGATCTGCACACATTGTCATATCTAGGGCACAGCGATGCTAAGTAAAGAAGGAGAAGGGTTGTGAAGTTTTTATCATCATTGAAACAACTGGATGGGAGGTTATACCATATTCAACCTTCTCCCAAAGAAAGCGTGGAAAAGAGCAGGTGCCATTCCTCTAGAAGACCTGTGCTATTCTAAGCCTGACAGTTTGAGATTAAGCACACACACACTTAAGATATTTAGACTTTGTGGCACAACAGTTAGCAAACAGACTGCAATGAGCAACTGTACGGGATTAAACCAGCTTTTTGTAAAGGGCCAGATGTGTTTGATATTTAGAAATAACCAGACTTTACTGCAGTTGCTTGCTATTAAACACATGGAAGCATTGGCTAGACATGCACAGGTATGTTGCCTGTAGAGTGGTTAAGAGCAGATACTCACAGAAATGAACAAGCAGAGGTCAAACAGATACTTCCACTTCCTGTTAATATTTCTCAGGCTTTCAGAGAACTGTGGCTGAGAAATTTCCGGTGCAAAAGGACAGCTCCTTCTTCCTAATAACTCTCAGTGGGTTTTTCTTCCATGAGGTTGTCCACTCTCATGTTGGACCTACATAAGCTCCAAGCACCCACACCATTGTTAGTGGTTCAACCATTTCCCCTCATGTTCCTTTAAAGCCCCTGGGCAAACACCATCCAGTCCTGGCAATTTGTTATTGATTATTTTGTTAATTTTTTCTACAACTTCTTCTACCAACACTTGATTTGGAGCAGATCTTCTGTAAAAACCCCTGTGGAAACCTCCCCAAGCTGTTCCACAACAAATACACATGCAAGAAATTAGGAGTAGGGCTTAAATCCAAGGCCCCCAGGTAGCTTGTTTTTAGAAGTTCCTAGTACCATACACAGAACTTTTCTTGAAACCTTTTATAATTTAAAACCACTGAACTCAATACTAGGAAAACAAACAATAATTCACATTGTGCTTAAAAGAAATCGTTTAGTCTGTTCTAAAAGAAAAAGGGTAGTAAAATAACTAAGTGAGGAGCAAGAAGTAAAAGAGCAGATATATTTCAGAAGATTAGTAGTAAACTATCATAAAATTTGGTACTAGAGTTGGTGTTTAATATATTTATTAATCTAGCTCAAAAGGAAAGAAGGTTGAGATGCCAAGTTTATAGGTGACAGAATTACTTAAGGAGGTGATGTCAAATTTCTGAGGAACATAACAAGGTTAGATGAATGACTAACACTAGCAGTTTAATTTTACCTAGCACCATTATATTACTTGATGAGATAATTTCAGCTGAAGTACTGAATTCAAGTTAAAAAATAAAAATAAAAAAGCAGATCCAGAAAAAAATGCAAACATGAACTACTAAAATAATGAAAATTTGCAAGGAAAAATAAGACAATGAGCAACAGAAAGTACCAGAACATTTTAATTTACAGCAAAGATGAATGAACAATAATCAAGATATTCAAAATAATGACTGTTTCAGTGAAACTGAGACTCTTAATTACTCTCATAAAGTGGTAGAGAGAAATGTTCCATGAAGTTCAAAGGCAGCAGAGATAAAACGGATAAAAGTATTCTTTTTTCCATACAATGCAAAACTCACTGGCAAAACAGCATTAATATGAAGAGCTTAATAAAACTAATAGCAGAATTAAGCACATACACCATAATTTCCCTCTGAGATTATTAAAACAGTGGGTAGAAAAACTATCCATCATTTTGCCCCTGTACTCGGCACTGGTGAGGCCGCACCTCGAACCCTGTGTTCAGAGTTGGGCCCCTCACTACAAGAAGGACATTGAGGTGCTGGAGCGTGTCCAGAGAAGGGCAACGGAGCTGGGAAGGGGTCTGGAGCACAAGTCTGATGAGGAGCGGCTGAGGGAACTGGGGGTGTTCAGTCTGGAGAAGAGGAGGCTGAGGGGAGCCCTCATCGCTCTCTGCAACTGCCTGAAAGGGGGTTGTGGTGAGGTGGGGGTTGGTCTCTTCTCCCAAGTAACCAGTGACAGGATGAGAGGAAATGGCCTCAAGTTGCGCCAGGGGAGGTTTAGATTGGGTATTAGGAAAAATGTCTTCACTCCAAGAGTGGTCAGGCATTGGCACAGGCTGCCCAGGGAGGTGGTGGAGTCACCATCTTTGTGAATGTTCAAAAAACATGTAGACGTGACACTTCAGGACATGGTTTAGGGGACATGGTGGTGTTGGGTTGATGGTTGGACTTGATGGTCTTGAAGGTCCTTTCCAACCTTAGTGATTCTGTGATTCTGTGGTTCTGTGAAATATGACAAAGTTAAAACCTCTTGCAGAACTCAACAACAAGAGTTTGAGCCAGAATAGAGTGCAGAAGTTATTAAGAAAATTAACCATGTAAAACACATATATAAGCTGACACTTTTCCTGTTTATTATTTGAGATACTTGCATCTTTGTTAAAATGGGCCAGGGCAGTGGTAGGAGAACAAGATACCAATGAAAGAATCATGGAACCACCAGTACTGTAGCCTAGAGAAAAAGTACAGAGAAGTACAGTCCCCTATTTGCTAAAAAGAATTGGACAGATATGCACAAAAGAAGAAAGTGCCCTATTTTTTCATCTCATCCATATAGTGAAAATAAACTTCCAATAAACTTCCTGAACAAACAGGGTCACATAAGGGTTTTTGAGCTGCTGCATGGATTTCTTCTAGAAGGAAAAAAACTTGCAAATTCTACTTTTGGCTAACTATTCCCATCCCAGATGAATAAATGGTTAATTTTACTGTGTTTCTTCTGGTTATGGAGATTGGGGCTAAGAGAATGCATGACATGCCTGTGTTACTTACATCCTAACAGCTATTTTATGTTTCCTTCCTTGAAGTCTGCCAATCCACACTTTGAAATGGACTAACATGTAAGAATATCTCCAGCATTCTTGGGGAGGAGGGAAATGTGAATACCTTCAACCTGATCTCAAACTGAAAATCACCCGACAACCTCTGCTTCATATATAAAAACACAACAGTGTGTTTCTTTGCATTTGCTTACCTTTTATTTATATGATAGAAGAGCTTAGAAATCAGCTGCTACCAGGCGGTGCCTCAAAACTTTGTAGGAACGTCTCCCTCCCATGACATCCTACTGCACCACGTCGGCCCTGAAATCTCATTCCCTTTGTATTGACTTTAGTGCTTTTGATTTCTGCGCCGCGGAAAATATTAATATAGCGTCACAGGGGAGAGAAAGGGAGGGAACTCACTAACGAGGCTTACTGAAACACAGGGGAGCGTAGAAGGGTGTAGTGTGCAAAGCATTTCCCTCCGGTACCTGCAAGCACCTGGGAGGTACCCTCGATGTGTTACGATAATGCAAAGGGAACAAAAGGAACAAAAGGAACATCCTTAGAAGATCCCAGGACAACTGCAGATGGCCCAGCCGGACTGGGCACCCTTCCAGGGCTGAGTCTGAGATGGCTCCCCACTGCGTTCAAGCTCTTTATTAGTAGCAGTATTAACATTAAGAAGTGATGGCATTATTAATCTTTATCATTAGCGACCATCATTATGAAGACTTTGTTTGTTGTTTGGCCAAGGAAGGCTCTGTCAGAGCAGATCCTGGTGGGTTCCAGCATCTGCAGAGGAGAAGCCTACCTTGAGCAGGGGACAGAAAAACAATTAACTGGACTCACCTTCTCGGTGAGGGTGAAAAAAGTAAAGGAGCATTAAATACTAAGTTATCAATTACCTCTGAGCATGCAACGTAACAAAGCAATCCCAGGTAAACCAAAGTAAAATGGGCACCACTTCTTAGAAAAGGAGTATGAAAAGATAGCCACTTTCTTCACAGCCGGTAATCATCATTATTTTTTATATTTCACACAGAGGCCCTATTTACCTTCCTCAGCTGTTGCCGTGTTGTGTCTTTAGCTGTATTTTGTGAGTACCTAAAAGAGCCTTTCAGTATGAGGGCACCGCTATGTACAGCATTGTGTCGTTACATGCAGTCCCAGCTTCAGAAGGGTTGAGATCTGCTCAATGGCAAGAGGCTATTATTGATTTCACCCTTCCACATGGTCCTTTGTTTCCAACTCTTTTATACTCTATTTACGTGGTATAAGTCCTCTTGGTTGATTCCAGCAACAGTTGCCCTGAGCTCTCCCCTCCCCGCCTTGCCTAATACTATGGTGCAAATGAGAAGTATCTTAATTAGAAAGGTTATATATTATTAAAAGAAAAGTCCAAATTATTCACCTGAAATATTATTAAGAAACAACATGTTTTAATCTCATCCACACCACATTCAATTTTCCTTACTGTTACTACAACAGTAACAACTGTTACTTTCAATAAACGTTTTAAAAAACTCAGCCACCATTGAAGTGGTTTAAATAGACATCTAAACCTGTAAAACAACAGCAATAACTAAATGCTGCAAATTATATGTAGTTCATGGTGGAGGTAATTCACCCATACCTAATCATAATTCCAATTTTCTCCTAGAGTGTATGAGTATGAAGAAATATACATGGAAAAAGAAGAGGGAGAAGGAAGAAAATAAAGATTTCCTAAGCACAAAACCATTTCAAAATCCTAACAGGAGGTAATCTGTCTAGTATGCTGTACTTTATAAACTCATGCCAAGGGCCTGTCTACGCTTCTGCCTTGTATCCTTATGTGCTTTGTTAGGATACAACTCATAGCGCCCAGAAGAAACACATAGTGTCTGGATGGTATCGACATCTCCAAAGGGAAAGAACACCACTGCATGCGTCAAGGTGGTGGAGCAGTGTTGGAGTGCCCCTTGTCCTTGACTAACCCATCTCTACATAAATGATGAGGAAAGCAAAGCAGGATATTACTATAGAGCAGAATTGTAACAATACTTCTGCTGTTCAGTTTCATCTTTGAGGAAATATATCCTTTTTGACTCCCTGGAAACCATTACAGACCTTCTCCCTGTAAGGAAGTGACTTATTTACAAAAAAAAAAAAAAAAAAAAACAAACACACCAAAAACAACTGAAATAAGCATACGGGGACATTTGTTTTCTGGAGGGCAAGATCGCAGTCTTTCATTTTTCAGTATCTTTTAAAAAGATATTATCACATTTTCTGAACATTTTTCATGTGAAAACTAATTCCTTCAACCCTCTTCACCTTCCTGGGAAGCCGAGAGGAGCCACACAAACCATCTTGGGTATCCAAGTCCTGATACTGATTTTGGGGACCATTTTGATCAAAAATAATCATTACAGGCTTTGAAATAGAAGCACAAATTTATATCATGATTCTAATAATCGTGACTTGGATTGTAAATACCTACGGTATATCTCATGATGTGCAAACAGGCTTTTACATACAAAAGCTAAAACATACAAATGTTATATCATTTACAGAGAACAACAGATTAAGACAATAGTACTTGTCAGGATCAATCCTCTCTTCAGTTTTAAAAATGGAAGTATAACGCATTTCTCTTCTATCTTTCAGCACTTTTGTATTTTGCCATGACTTTTGGATAATAAATGTCAATAGAGCAGCAAGATTATTAGGTAGCTCCCTTAGCAGTCTAAGCATCACTTCCAAGTATTCCCCCAAAATAGTTTTTAGAAATGCAGCATGTTTTCTGTTCAACAGGTATTTTTTGCCTGTTTTCTATTGCTAAAAACATTTTTAAAGGATGTCCAAAATCAGGTAGTTTTTAGACAATTAATTTTATTTCCCTCCTCATGCAGCAGGGATGCATTGTTTCCGTGGCATTTTCCTTTTCATTGCTAAAGCAGAAATCCCTTCCTATTACCCTTATGCCATTCAGCTGATGGGTTTTTTCACTCCTTACCTCTTTCCGCAAAAAGTCTTAACTGACCTTGTAGTCCAGTTTGGTCAAATTCTTTTTATCCACTTTCAACACAATTTTGCTGTAAACTTGGATCTTCAAGCCATCTGTTGTGAAACTACAGAGACTGGATGCTTCTGGCTGTCCTTTCCACCCAAGGGATTTCTGAATGCAGATCACTTAGAACCACAGACCAGTTTGGGCTGGAGGGA
>NW_010550821.1:0-18983 GCF_000687285.1 Phaethon lepturus | reverse complement strand
CTCCTGGATTATGAGGAGTATATTGTGCTCTATCAGTTGCTCTTAAAACCATGATTGTTTCTCACTGCTGCCTATCTTTTAGTGTCATTACTGATGTTCTGGGAACTTGACTCCATGTACAAAAAAACACTTGACTGTGAGACAGAGGATTATAGGCAAACTCACAAGTACCTGTTACTCTAGTCAACTTCAAGGACACCAAAACTTTTTGTAAAAATCAATGGTGGGCACCAAGTTTAGACTGTGCCCAATAAACATTCCTACAGGCCAAAACAACCATGGTCTGGGGCATTCAGGCTTGCCAGTAAATTACTGTATGACTCATATTGCTTCTAGAAACAATTTGCACAAAAACCTGGGCCCAAATTCTGGCCAGGTTTTGTCTGAAAGGTCTGTTGGTCATCATTTGGTGAGCAGGTCAAGAGCCCTCCAGGACAGTCTGATCTGTTTCTCCCTTGCTCAGCAGGTTTCTTGCAGTGGGACATGGATGTTCGTGGGTTGTCACACCGTGAACCAAGTCTCCTATCAAGTTACAGTCCTCAGTCCACAGAGCGAGTGTGCTGTTTCAGTTACATCTCAGTGTGTTTTCCAAGCAAGCTGTGGTATTTAACTTTAGGTCCACCCTGAGGATGCTAACGGGACATAATTAGAAGGGCCGTGCCTTGCCCAGGGGCCCACCACCCAGGAACCGTGGGCAGGCTGCAGCCTTCCTTGGGGCAGTGTTTCCAAGAATCTCTTTGATGTGATTTACACCCACAGAGGCGCACGGGAAGAGTGTGGAGGCTCAGACCCGCTGGACGTTTGTGCAAGTGGGCACAAGGATAGAAAGTCTCTTTGTTCCCTGCCCTCCCCTGCTCCCAAACTCAGCCTTCAAATGTGGGTGCTGGACGCTGACGGCACTTTTCAGCACCAACAATGATGTGATTGATGCACTTCAGGATCAAACTGGGTAACCTGTTTGCCAGACTGAGATATTTTGTGTTGGGCCTCATGTTTAAAAATTTATTGTATGTTAAAAGTTCAAAGTGGTTTCAAATGATCTGCACCTGAAGAAGAAGCCTGGAGGTGAGCACGTTGGAGTTTCATTTCTTTCTGTGCCACCAGCACTGAAAGCTTGTCTAAATCTCCTTAGCTATTAAATGGCAATAACATCTTGATCATTCGCTGTATCAAATGTGACATGCACAGTATCATGACACTGAGTAGTCTGAAGCCATTATCTTGTTATGATGCTGTGTTTCATTCCAACATCCCCCTTTGCTGCCTTAAGAAGCAATTGTCACCCAAGTGTCAGAATTTTTTAATCTCAGTGTTAGTAGCCTGAAGTGAGTGGTATTTTGTTTTGCCTTTACAGTAAGGTCAGAGAATCCACAGCTGTTACATCAGATTAAGAACTAACAACTAAGGCATTTAATGCTCACATGAAATGGTCTATTAATGCAAAAATCACAAAGGCCATGTCTTCACTCTCCAGCTTCCAATATTTACTCCTAATAATCTCTTCAACAGCATAATTTCAGAATTTCTATCCCTACCCCTGTTCTAAAAGACATGATTGAAGGCAAAGAGACTGAGATTGATTGTTGCTTTCAATCTCACCTGGAAAGTCACCTACAATTCAGTAAAGCTCTTATTCAGTGGTTGTTTCTCTAATTAGCAAGTACTAATAGATTCTAAATAAACCAAATAAGCTACCATTTTTTCTTAACATGGAGGGAGAGAGAAGTTATACTTCTTTAGCTGTACCTTGTCGTTTCATCACTAAACACACCTCCTCCTTGTCTCTCACTGACAATAACTTTAGGTACCACTTTGCACTCAGAGCCTCCCATGAGGGCAGCGCTGTACCATAGCCCTGCAGCCAGTACCGGCAACTGTGCTGGATGCGGGGCTGGAGAACAACACGGGCAGGTGGGTGTAGGAAACTTGTGGCTGAAATTGTCCTGGGTATGAACAGGCTGGAGAGAAGGGTATGGGTGTGCCTGTGTTCCTGGGGCGTTCATTGATATTCAGCTTGAACACGGGTGCCACAGCTACCCCTGAGCAAGGTTTGGGCTGCCATTCCTTAGGCAGGAGGAATCTTAAGACTTTAAATCAGTAACTTTTTCTTTCAATAAGTTTCTCATTCAATTGTCAGGTGCAGTTTCCAGCTAAAATAAACTTGGCTTTGGGGATAACAGTGAAAGATAATCAAAGCAGCTCACTATCCCACATCAAACTCCTCCCTTCCTCTGCATCAATGTACTCTGGACAGCTTGTGCCTGATGCCATTCTAAGTCTTACTGCTGCCAAATACTGTTTCCTTTCACTGTCTCACACTCTTCTTTTACTACTAATAAGGTTGTTTCACTTGATCTCATTTAAGCGTAGTATTGTTCTCCAGTCACTTCCACACATATGCAAAAAGAAACGGCAATGGAAAGAGGTGCTGCAGGGGAGAAAGCAGAGAGGAAAAGGCAGCAGGAGGGTCCTGAGAACAAATTCATGAGTTGGCCCAAATGCATACCCCCAGAGGAAGGACAGACCATCCCTCATGAGTCCCTCCCACCTAAAGGAGCTTGTGGAGGACTATTGTAAATACAGTTAGAGGGGGCTGATGTAGGGGTTTGCAGTGCAGAAGCTCCACGTGGTCTTCGCTCATAGTAGCAAGCTCCGGACCACAGACGGGACCACTGCATTCCACAGCCCAGAGTTGCTGAGGTGTCCAGACACCACTCACTTGCGTGGTGGGGCTGTCCTTCTCGCAGACATTAAGTTTTAACACGTCCTTCCTTTAGCAGAAGTCCTTCCACTTCAAAAGAAACTGATGCTGACCACACCAAGACACCAGTGATGACTGGCTGGCTGTAGAATAATAATAATAACAAAAATGCTAATTACACTCATTTGCAAGGTGAACAAGGGTCATGTAACACTCATGAAAAGGTCACCTTGTGAGGTGGCCGAGTATGAGGAATTCTGACCTTTAAGACTGAACGTAGCCCTCAACGCGTTTGCTTTTGCTAGCTCTGAACACAACATAAACTCCCAATAAATGGGCATTGGCTAAGGAAACAAAGAGATCCCATGAATGAGACTGCTGCCTTTCTCCCAAAGAACCCCCTGTTATCAAGAGAAGCGAGTGGTCTGGAAGAAAAATTGTTGATGTCTCTCTTCCCTGAAGGTACTTCAAACAGTAAACGAACACACAAGATCCCATGTTTATTTTCTTTTAAATATATTTTTGAAAATACTGTGTGATCCAAAATATGTGTTTTTCAATTTTGCGTGCCATAGCCCGGCCATGAGTGATGTATTTTATCCATATTCATAACAGTGTACAAACTTTCTATTCATAGCTCTCTCCACAGCATAAATTTTGGTGGGCATGCTGGAATTTCCTTCTGTGGCATATGGTAATCCTTTACCTGAAGACTTGCTCCAAATAAATGTTTACATTCCTCTGACAGCTCACTTGAAATGTAAAGGAACAAGGTATGTAAGTCTTCCATTAAATAACTGACTGCATTTACATGCTCAGGGGAGGAAGGCACATAGCGTTCCTACACTGGACTGGCTGCAGGAATGTCCAACCTTGTTTCCTCTCATAAATATTTCATAATAGAAAAGACCTTAAAAATATGCCAATTCAAACTGCGGATTGACCCTTCCAACTCCAGGCACCATAGCTAGGAGGGACTGAAATAAACACCACAAGTAAGCAGTGCCTGCGGCGGGCAGCCGTCTATGGAAACCACAGCCTCCTCTTTGGTCCTGGGGACCATCGTTTCATGCGGAGGCTATTCCAGGCAGGGACGGCTGGAAGGTAGGGTGGTAGGTGGCAAAGGTCACACATCAAAGGTGCCAAGGAAGGTGGAAAGAATCTGGATAAAAACTTCCTACTCTGGGATCAGGTTTTATTTTATTTCACCCAGGTTTAAGCAAATAACATTTTTACTTATGTTGATGAAAGAATGTCTCAGCAGCTAGGGATAAGCAGACTGAAGCAGTAAATGGAGTAAAAGCCTATATGCAGTGTATATATCCAATTACTGAAGTAAATGTGCCACTGTTTGTTTATTAGAGTACCAGGTCTACTCACGCTCCCGTGATTCCAGCCAGTCACATGGGGTTTCTTTAACCTTTTAATCATTATTCATATCGCCAGGACTATTTACTTGGCCACCATCCTTTAAGCTGCCACCAGGCTGGGGCTGGCGGGTTACCAAAATATCCCCAAGAGAAAGAGCAGCACAGGAAGTCGGGAGTTTGTTATTCTGCAGGAATCCAAACCCACAGCTTTCTCTGGTCACTCCTGCCCGCCTTCCTTGGCAACTGAGCTCTAATAAGATATCCTTCAGCTGCCTTTGATATCCTTTACTGAGGGGACATGTTGTTTAGCCCCAGGAGGAAGGTAAAACACAGACGCTCTTTCTCCTCTGTTACTCATATTCCCGCACAGCGAAATATCTCACGTTTCCCAGTAATGAGTCTTGTGTTTCCCATAAATGCTCATCAAGAGGACCATATTTTTTGCTATTCCTCTTGACTGCTATCAAGCCTACTTGCAGGCTTCTCTAAATGGACATGAGGAGCTTGTGCAAACTACGCAGAAATAAAACTAGTACTGAAGACTCACAATACCTCTCAAACGCTGAGAAGTCCCTGAGTGACAGCTTGTCCGGGACACTTAGCAGCTGATATGTACCCAACAGCCTTGCTTTAAATGAAGGAAAGCTTCATGGATGCTATATGACTTACACTGGCATAAAACCAGGGGAAGCAAGTGGACTCTAGTAGCTACAGTAAATGATAATTACTACCATAATAGTTTGTAATAAAAACCAGTCTCTTCTCCAAGGAACAAAATTGCCTCTGTAACCTTTAATTAAGTTAGGAATTGAACTCTTTGTGGGCTAATTTCCTGCACAGTCCCCAATTTACAGTGTGAAAACCAGGGCACGTATATGCGAAGTAACTTGTCCGAGTGTCACAGAGGAAGTCAAAGATAAAGCCAGGAATGGAAACAAACCAGACCGTAATATAAATGTGCAAAATTCCCACTCGAATTTGAAGGCACATATATTCAAGCCTAAATTTTACCCTTACTTGATGGACTTAAGTCCTGTGCCTTAAATACAAAACTATCATTTGTCTACCAGTAACTAAAAAATCAACCCATTATTGGGAAGGCGGATATATTCATTAGGCAATTGATACAGCTGTATTCAGTGTCTCAGCAAACTTATTTGATGAATTATGTTTATACATATCCTCTATCAATATGTCTCAGAGAAGCATAGTAAGGACAAAACACTCTGAGGAGGAGAGAGAGTTTCATCCAGATAATTCTTAATTAGAGTCACGGCTATTATCACTTATCATTGCTAACAGAGTTAAAATCAGGTTTTTTAAAACAGATGAACAATAATTTCACATACATCTTAAAAAAAAATCCATCATTAACACGTTGAGCTCATACCTGTGATTAAACATTCCTTTCACGGCTTACTGGACAATAGGACTTTTGCAGTCTCCAGGGACCATCTACTATCAATACACACAGCAAAAGTAGTAGAAGTCAGTTCAAAAATGTTTTGCATTTCTTAGTACAAAAATCGCCCTGCTGTGTGACACCCAACATGCCCAAGAAAATTTCTGGAGATACGAAGCCTTTTCAGCATGCTTTTCAAGTCAGCAGACTTGGCATTCATTTAAATGATGAAAGAGGTGACCAAATTGAAATGTCTCTGCTGGAAATAATGTAGCCCCTTCCTCGTAGAACTTAAAACCAAACACTGTTAAAAAAAGTAGTTCAGATGGGATTTCGGAGATGCTAGTACATTGTTCATACAGATACCAACAAGCACCTCAGAGGTTAATATCTGTCATTGTCAATATAGTCCGAGTGCACTGCAGAATTGTAAACTTGCCTATAATCTTTATCAAAGAAGTAGCTAGCTCTCTTGTTCTCCTTCTCAGCTATTGACAAAAACAGGATCAACCTGTACTGGCACTCTCCCATAGCAGTTCATGCATCCTATTCCAACCTTTACATCAAAGCCCTCCAACTACCCTTGCAGCACGTCCCCAGGGTTGGCAGGCTGAGATTAACTTTGTTATTTTCTGATGATGGAGAGACCTTAACATTTCAAACAAGTTTTTCAATGGGATTTCCCAGCATTTGATGAAGTTTCACTGTGTTTAGCTGGTGAACTGTAAAATTCATCCACAGTCCTCCACGAAACAGCTTCAGAAAATCGTTGAGAAGGGGAAGACCCACACTTAAAATTGAGTCATGGTGTATCACTGCATCTTGGTTTCACATCCTCAGTGGAGGTGTTGAGAGACATCTCCTAAATTACCAGGAAAATTCTAGGTGTATTACTGTAGGTTTCAGCATACTTCTCACCACACCATCAGTCTCATGCAGTTGGCTCCACAGAAGTGGAATTTAGAGCCCTGTCATTCTAGAATACTCCTCTAGCACATGGATAATCTCATAAATCTAGAGCCTGACTGCATTATCATTAAGTGTCATTGGAACTGCACTTCATCCCCCAGTGCAGCTCCCGGGCGGCAGAAGCCAGGTGAAGGGGCTGCCATGTCTTGCACTCAAGAAAAAATCCACACTGGGGCCTGTCTGCAGTTAGCGGGGAAATTGTCACAGCACAATAGCACAAACAGCTGGTCACACAATCTCCATCCTTAAAAGAGGGCTGGGTCATCCCTCCAGACACACAAGGGAAGCTAAGTAACATCATATGGCAAAGTGACAAAACTGAATCTCAGACTACAAATTACAAAGCAGCAAATCAAATTACCTCAGTGAGATTAAAGGTGGGCAAAAATAAGAAATTTAAATAATCTATGCAATCCTTTAAAATTATTTCTCCATTGTCATATTCTGAAGGCAACAAAAGGTTTTTGAAAAGTGTTGTGTTCCTCCAAAGAGGCAGTGGCAGCTCTTTGTACCCAAGTATTTAATTTGAGCTGGAGAGATGTTTAAAGTCTATGAAAAAAGGAATTTTCTTCTAATTCTTCTTTACCAGAGTGGAAAGTTACTTTACAAGTTTTAAAATATTTGCAAATTTATCTAGGCTTGAAAAAAAAAAACAAAACAAAACAAAAAAAACCAGTATGTGAGATGTAGAAAACCTCAAATTCCTTGAGGCTTGTTTATTTCCAGGTTAAGAAACTAAACCATTTGATGGTTACCAGAAAGAAGGCAATGTGCTTTTGTGCTGGTGACATCAAGTACAGTTTCTCATTGCCTGAAGAACAATTTTCTGTCAAGAAGTCATTTCTGACTGAACTTTGGGTAATAACAGACTTTTACTGTTAAATGCAGTCTTGTTTATCATCATCAACCCAGTGGCAGACTGTGAAACATTTCCATCTGGAAGGAATGGAATCCTTCCTTTAGGATCCATTAGGATTTATATCTTTCTGTGAAGGCAGCAAAGTCTCTCACTTTTATAGGTATCTCACAAGAAAACCAATAACCTCGGCAATTCAAAAAACAATTAATGGAGTGAATATGCTAGAAACATCCTTGGTTTGGTATATTTCAGCTTTTATTATGTACATTTTAGACCAAATTTTGTTTGCATTCACGTACTTTTGAAATTAATGGTAAGAGCACATGAGTAATTTAGTGGTGTATAGTTCCCTATGATCCACGGTGTCTGTACTGGGAAATGACAAAGGGGTTCACAGAGGACTTGGGGCCTGGATGTCAGACTATTAGCTGTGCATTGGCTGACACCTGAGCATTGTTGGGATTTTTGTATTACTGTTGTTCATTATTCTCAATATCACTCCATAATATTTGTGCTTTGCTTCTAGGTTCCCCAGTCAGATGTTATTAGCAAATACAGAACAAAAAGAGTGAGCAAGTTGGATTTTTTATGCACTTCGATGTTTTAAAAGCTGTACAAGAGACAGGACTTTAGCTGACAAGCATGATTTAAAAACCATCCAGCTATAAACAAAACAAATTGTTAATTTTGAATGAGATTTTGAGTGGTATTTTGGACCTTCAGCTAAAGACAGCTGGCTACATCCACAGAAGCAAAGCTGTACATTCAGATAAATAAAACTTGTGAGATTTCAGCCAACGGGACCTTAAAACACTCAGCACTTCAGAGGTGTGGATGATACATGTTCCGTTACATTAAAAAAAAATCTCATTAGTATCAGAAAGCAATGCATTGCAGAATCAAGAATAATTCACCTCTATGAAAAGCTTGTAAGAATACCCAACTAACTATTGCTGCTGTAGTTTTTATTTTATAGAAAGTGTGTGAGGAAAAGAAAGTTTGAAACAACCCATGTGTTTGGATAGTAAGTGACGTCTCGCAAGAGTATCTGTTGAAGGACTTGGTTCCTGGCTAGATTATACAGCTAGCCTTCACCAGTCTATTGAGCGTTGATGGATGTAGAAGGTGGAACGGATGAGATCAGAAAACACCATTTTGTTGCCTGCTTTTTCTTGCGTGTCCCTCCAGAGCATTGTGCTGTATAGATACATGTGCTGTATCTATAGTGCTAGGACCAGCTCCCAGAGCATCACCGTATTTCCTCTGGGATGTCACACAACAGCCCGTGTGTCAACTGATCAGCAAATGAAGAAAAAACATTTTAATGAAAATGACAACAGAAACATATCCATACACAGTCTGCTTCAAAAGATTTCTCATCATGCCTAGTCCTGCAACGTTTGCCGGCACTCTTCAGGCCTACAGGACACGGGCAGCACCAGGCCCATGCTCGGCCGGCCAGTTTCCTTGCAGACACCCTCAGCAGCAAAAGTCTTGTCAGTTATTCCTAAATTCATGCATCCTTCTTCGAGCTGGAGGACCTGAGGTCACTGGCAGTGACGCTCTGCTCTCTGGCGTCAGCAAGTGAAGGAATAACTCCTCCTTTGTCTCCTATATTATTTTTTACGCTGCGAGGATGCAGCAGCTCTTTTCAGGAGACCGTGGGCCATCTGAAGCATCATGCCCACAAACTCCAGGAGAGCACCTCCAAGAAGATGGCCAGGAGCCATCCCCCTGGGATTCAGCCAGTTCTCTTGTTCCGCGATCTGAATTGCCTCTTTCAGACCCTCCCAGGGAGAAGAGTTAAATATCAGCCTTGAATGCTGCTTTTCAAAGACAGCCACCTCATTACTCATTTTAAAGTAAACAACTCCTGCACTGCACAGTGGAATGAGCTAGGTGTTTCTTGTGCTATCTATAAATTAGTGGTTTTGTCTGTGTTCTCTGGTTTCTTTATTTCCTATGGACAAGGGTCAGTAAAATATGAACAATATGAACAAACCTGATTTATTGGTGTATATCTTTATGACAAAACTGGTTTCCAACCAGTTTCCAACTTAAATCACATAATGGCCTCATCACTCCCTTTTTTTCGGCAATATTTGGATATGGTCACTCCTCTGTTGAAAATGATGAAGACAAGACGCTTTATGAAATTCTGTTCCATTGGCCTTATGGTTGCAAATCTACCATTTTCTTCTTTTCCCCTCACTTCTCTGTTATATTCTTCCCCTTTTTCTTTCTTCATGCTCTGTTACA
The DNA here is from genome assembly GCF_000687285.1 of Phaethon lepturus. Classification (NCBI taxonomy): domain Eukaryota; kingdom Metazoa; phylum Chordata; class Aves; order Phaethontiformes; family Phaethontidae; genus Phaethon; species Phaethon lepturus. The sequence goes on along the minus strand of NW_010550821.1, from coordinate 9,423 downwards.
AGTTCTCTCCTTTCTTCCCTCTTCAATGATTTTTTGCAAAATTTTGCTTTCATGCATTTTTCCTCAACCAAGATAGTTCACTAGACCTCTTTTATTTTATCAGGAAGAAGCCAAAGAACAACAGTGAAGGCATATCTCTAATAGCCAATTTAAACAGTGAGGATCCTTTTCATAGTTCATCCAGACCAGTCTTATGAGCTGGCAAAAAGAGGAGCTTCTGCAGACATCGTTACTGCTGGTATTAATGATCTCATCTACTCTGATGTAGGAAACACAACAGCTAGTGGTCAAGGTGGCTGGGAGTAAGGAATGTACTGTATTTTTTAAACGGAAGAAGACCAAATGACCACACAGCCACTGCTGATAGTTTAGAGGGAAAAAAAAGAAAAATGCACTTTTGCTTGTATTTGTGTATTATCTTAGGGAAAATACTGTTGCTATACATGTTATTTTTAAAAGCTCCAAAATATCGCCGTGCTTTGTGACAATTTCAACGTGAATTCTAAGCGAATAATAGAAACCGTGTGGCAATGGTCCATGGCCTGAAATCTCTGTTTTGTTCCAAGACAGCCAGTTCTGTTTGGGATGCTCCTATTCTGTAAAGTGTTAGAAGGACAATCATAGCACATACCCTCTACCTTCTTCAGATAGGACCATACTTCTACCAGGACAAACCACTGGTGTGTTTGATTCATGTCATGCAAAAGAGGATAAGTGAGAGCGGATTTAAACATAGCGTTATACTAAGTTACCATAATAATCTCTCTGTTCTCTTGAGTTTTAAGAAGCAACGCGTGTCAGGTCTGGATCATGGGAAAAGTACAGTGCCATACAAGACGCAGGAAAAGCAATTCCCCAGGCCCTGTGTTTTTCACGCAGAGATTCACTGCGTGACGGCAAAGGAGCGTTTCAGTCCATCAATCGACCGATTGTTGTAGTATTTGTCGTTGCGGCGCTGATTTGTTTTGCTAGAGGAAACGCTTCGGCAGGGAGCGCGCACACAGCCTGGCACAAGACGGAGCGTGCCTGCATTCCTGACAATGATGGTTTACTTAGCTGTGGGGGGGAGGCTGTTTTCGGCTGGCTGTTTAGAGCGCCCATTTCTTCCTGAAAAAAGGGGAAACATAATAATACCATGGAAAATCGTGGACTGGAGCTGCCTGATTTCACCACCAGATCTAAATTCTTCCAAAACAAAATACCTCAAAACATCCCGTGGGCAACAAGGTGTGCATTTATGCACTGCTGTGGCAGGCTCTGGATCGGTCTTTCGTGGTGACTTTCAGCCAGCTCAGTATTACAGACCCAGGCACAGTAACCTTAGGTACCCGTTGGTCTCCAGGTTGTTCCTCTGGCATAAACTTTTTCTCCAAAAACTCTGCTTTGCACTGCGTAAGAGTTTTGTACTTCGTGCACTGAAACCCTACGGACTGGGCTGAGGGTGTCTGCAGGTCGTTTGAGAGGATGAGATGGCCATGAGGTGCAGAAGGCTGGGATGGCTCAGCTGGGAGATGAGAGCGGGTATGACCGAGGATTGTACAATGAGAAAGGCAGCGGAGAAGGTGAGGGAGGTGGTGTTCACCCAAATTCTCCACTAATAAACCAGGGCTCCATTTAAAACAAGTAAAAGTCACTTTCCAGAGCAGGCAGTGCCCTTCTGAAACATGCTTCCACAGGAACCATGGTGAGGAGTCAGAGCAAACCTCCAGGTTCAAATCAGGATTAGACAAAATAAAGCAAAGTCCAAAAAAGACACCGTTGGTAATGGCGGGGGGGTGGATGTTCCCTCTGGCATCCCCAGTCCAACAGATATTTTTATGATTTTTATGCACAACTTCAGCAAAAATGACCAGTAGCTTGAGCCAGGTTCTGAGGACTTCTGACTGCTGGGAAACATCACTGCTAGTCTTGCTTCAGCTGGTGAATGAGAGCTAAGTGGATCATATTTTTTACATCAGTTTCAGGAATGAGATTATAGCCTTTGACTCGGAAATGGCTTCCAATATTCATTTTGATCCATTTCTTTGAGTTGATCAGGGCTAACTGCTTCAGCAGTCAGTCATTGTTTTCCCCACTAAACCCATGCCGCAAATTACTTTGGTGTACAGCCTTTCTGTTTATCTTTGTTCACAATAACCCCAAATTCCTTGCTGAATGGCAACCCATGTGTAAGCTGTCTGCGAGGAGGAAAGATAACCTCTTACTGGAAAGCGTACCACACATAATTATGACTCAGTCTGAAAAACAACAAAAACTACCTCGGTGTTTTGATTTGTCAGTTCCGCCATGTAATGTTAACCAGCCTTGATAATCCAGGGCAATAACACAGACTGCCGCATTTCAGGTTTTCTTTGCACCATTCTTTGCATCAAAACTGACAAAAACATTGACATTCCTCTGCTTCTGCACTACCTTTTGGGTCTCTACGCCTTAGCTGATCTCCAATTAGCATAATTAATCACCCAGAGAGAAATCCTCTTTCTAGCCTGAGACTATCCAGGGCTGCAAACTATGGAAAGGGTACATATTAAAAAAAAAGCACCCATAATATAATATACATTATTTTATATATATGTATATAGCATATATACATATATATAAAATTACATATATAATAATATGTACCCATAATATAAAAATGTATAACAGTGATCTATAGCAGTAAGCTCCCTTTTCCACCCCTTATCCACCCCTCTTGGTTGTGGACTCTCCCCTGTTGATGATTACTATTAGGTAGAAAAGAATGAAAGAATGAAAGGAAAAAAAATTAATGAAAAGAAAAAAAACCCAAAATTAATGAAGGAAGCCAGCTTTACTGATAAGACACTCTTCTCTCTGCTGGTCCCATGAGAGACCAAATCTTCACCCTCTCCCTCTGCAGAACCGGGTGGTTTGGACCTCCCTTCCTTCCTAGGAATTATTTTTCATGTGGAAGGATGATTTCCCTATTTAACTGAATCTTATTCCCACTGAGCTGTGGTGTGCAAAAAGTAGCCTATTGACTTAGAATATAGAAAACCAACTCTATCCTGGCTGAAACCAGGACACTGCTTCATGCCTTGCTGTGAATCCAAGATTAGTGTGGATTTATTGCTAGTGCTGGGATTTATTGATACAGTGAATTTCACCAAGTTTACAATTCCAAGAAGTCTGCCTCACAGGCTAAGGGGAAGTGAAGGAAGAAACAGCACATGAAACGAAAAACATTTTCTTGACTACTGTAGGTATAAACTGAATTTTCATTGAAACTAGTCACAAAAAGTCATCCAGAAAGGAACCAGAAGTAGAGTTAGTCATCAGCCTGGTAAAGCTGTCTGTACTAAGTCCTCTTTGTATGTTCCAACAAGGTACACAGTTAGTTTAAAATAATAGTCACTGGAAACCAAGACAAATATGACTGATGCTGACTTTGTATAAGTGTAAATGAAACAACACAAAAATTAAAAAATACCTCAAAGATAAACACATCTGTTTGTCCACTAGCCACTTCTTGCTCTACAGCGAGCCTTTATTTTTCTGTTGGTGTTCTGTTCTGCTTCACCAACCCGAATGGCATCCTGGCTTTCTTTTATTTAACTCAATTTAATTTAAGCCATTTATTTAATGGCTTTCTTTTACTTACTTTTTAGAAATCTAAATGGATCAATATTAGCATACTCATCAGTCTGATCATTCATTTTGCCCGCAGGAATTCCTTGAGCCGTATAAACAGTTTTGTTTCAGACAGCTTGTTCCCAGAATGTAGGGCCTCTAGGCAGCAGGGAACTCAGTTAACAATTACGCTTGGGCTGTGGACACGCACCCTCTTGAACTGTAGCTGCACCAGCTGAAGAGGTTACTGCAGCAGGACCTCATCCCCACGCGCTCGTCACCTTCTCTCTGTGGCCCCTAACCAATATCCACCAAAAAGACACGAGTCAATTTTAAGAATTTAAAGAAGGGACCACTGTTACAGCAGGTTGTTTTGACTGAAACAAGTTATGGGAAGTCACACGAGGAGCCTGGCCAGCAGATCAGAGGGAATGATAACTTCCAGCCCAGAGCGGGGAGGAGGCTGGGGCACTCACCGTTCTGTTGGCACAGCTGCAGCTGGAAAAGAGCATGCATCCACAGGCTTGCCAGAACGCCAGCTGCAAGATGGGAGATGAGAAACCCAGAATAAATGCCATATAGGCATGTCAACGTGCATGCAGTTTGAAGCAAAACATCCAGGGCTTGTAGTGAATTTATTCCACTCAAGGCAGTGGGACCTTTGACTTTTACGTCTGTGATGGAAAAAATTCTGAGTTCTCAGGCCGACTTGAACTGCGTTAAATGAAAGGACAGTTTATCACACATCATAAGATGAGTGTCAACTTGCTAAACCACATAATTAGATCATGTGTCTGAGCCCTAAATTCTTACTTATGCACCTAAAGAAATAGATTGAATTTCATAAGCACCGGGAATCCAGGAATCTCCTGTTGACATAGTCATTCCAAAGGCAACTGTAAGATACCCAAATTTTGGGAAAATAAAACCATTTATATCCTTGCATGAGGGCCAGGGAACCTACTTTTAAGTACATTTGTGTTAATCTTTCAGTCTGTGCAACTGAATGCAAGGAAAAAAGAAAAAGCCCATTTGGAAAGGCCAAGTTTAAATATTGCCTCTCTTATTATAAAATACTACAAAAACTGTAAGAACACTCAAACAACCTAGGTTTCACACCAAAACAATTATAGTGCTTTGGATGACAGTGGCAAGATCCTGGCCTAGTGTATTTATGCGTAAATTTCTTCTAGGTACATATTTTTTTTCTTCAGGACAGAAAGCTGTTATTCCCGTCAAATGCAAATCAGTCTCTAATTTCTAAATCTAAAAGGTGTGTCAGCCACTTCAGCAGCTGTTACCTTTCAGGTACATGTAAGAAGATCTTTCAGCCTTTATGTTTAGTCATAAAGGAAACTACTTACAGTAACCATCAGCCATCTCTAAATAGTGCAATGACATTTCGCCTCTTCATTGATTTCACCGTATCTTTCACAGTGTATTTAGAGGTGGAACTGCCCCAGTGTCAGGGATGGAAAGCTTTATGGTGGTTGTCCTGGTTTCAGCCAGGATAGAGTTAATTGTCTTCATGGAAGCTAATGTGAGGCTGTGTTTTGCGTTTGGGATGAGAAAATGTTGATAACGTGCTGATGTTTTCAGTTGTCGCTAAGTAGTCAAGGACAGTCCAGCTTCTCATGCTGAGCAGCCAGCGAGCAGGCTGGGGGTGCACGGGGAGCTGGGAGGGGACACAGCCGGGACAGCTGACCCAGGCTGGCCAGAGATATTCCATACCATATAACGTCATGCTCAGTATATAAAGCTGGGACGAAGAAGAAGGAAGGGGTGGAGGGAGTTGGGAGTGATGGTGTCCATCTTCCCAAGAAACCATTACACATGATGCAGCCCTGCTTCCCTGGGGATGGCTGAACTCCTGCCTGCCCATGGGGAGCGGTGAATGAATTCCTTGTTCTGGTCTGCTTGCGTGTGTGGCTTTTGATTTACCTATTAAACTGTCTTTATGTCAACCCACAAGTTTTCTCACTTTTTCCTCGCTTCTCCTCTTCGGATTCGCCCCCCCGTCCCACCGTGGGGGAGTGAGTGAGCGGCTGCGTGGGGCTGAGCTGCCGGCTGGGGCTAAACCATGACAGTGGTTTTGTGCTTTCTATTCAGAAGTTTCATGAGAGTGAGGCAGAGCAATTACTCTCACAACTTGGTGGTTTCTAGATTTGAATGTGCTTGGTAATGGAGAGCCAACTGTGTTTAGCCATATCAGCCACCTTGTCCAAGTTCAGTGTGTGATCGGTGTGGCAGCTGTAAAGTGCTGTGGAGCACAGTGCAGTGAGCACGATGCAACCAGTGTAGTGGAAGCTCCTGACCTTGCAAGGAACAGTGAGGAAAAGAGACAGGGAATGGGGAGGGTGAAGCTCTGAATAGTAGAAACATTAAAAAGCAAAAGATAAACTCTCTGGATGTACCTGCACATACTTAGTCTTTTCCATTACATCAAAGCTATGTACAACATACCATAGCATGCCCATTTTTATAGGCAAAGTGGTAGATATTACAGTATTTCACTTTCCAGCCCTCCTTTCCTAATCTCTTTCTCATATGTTAGGGAACTCAGCGGTACAGAAAAAGATCTGCTGTGTACAAAGTTCATACATCAAGCACCTGAGTATAATAGGAGGGAAGGGCAGCTGTGAACTGCTTTTATCACTTCACCAGACCCAGACCAGCCAGTGTCTCAAAGCGTCTGGAGAGATGAGGGAGCAGTAACCTGTCTTTCCTCATTTATGCTGCCTGCAGAGGCCTCATGAGGAAAGTTGTGCTGGTTGAAATCTGGAAGGAACTACGATGGTGTGTGCCTTGGCCAGACAAATAGTGCCCTGACATTGGCCAAGTCCTCCTGGCCTCTTTGCCCAAACATGTTCTTCTCTCTCCACTTGCTGTATGACACCACCAGGCAGCCAAACCCCATCTGAAAGTCAGTTCAACCCAATATACTTTTATTCAATCTGGAATTTAACCTAACCATTTGTTTGAAATTTGCATTTCATTGGATCCCCCTTCACCAAATTTTTTGCATGTGTACTTATGTGTATATACGTGCATTGTGTGTATATGTGTACGTACATATATGCATCTGCACGCACACATATATAAATATAACAATCAGTCGCCAGCATTATATTCAGCTCACTAACACTGTGCTGGGACACTGCACAGATCCATGCAGACCGTGTTTAAAGCGGACATTTTTGGTCCAGCATTAAGTGATCTCTTCCTAGCTGAGGAACCTGGCCATGCGCTTGGTAGTGTTGTCCCCTGCCAGAAAAGCAGGTGCTGTCACACGAGCAGGAGGACAGTGGCCTGGCTTCCTACCTGCCAGTGTCTGTCTCTGCAAAGCAAATACCCTGACTGTGCTGGACCCGTGAAGCTCAGATAGAGAGAGAGGAGTTGTAATGGAAAGCCTCCCCACTTCTAAGTGTTTTCTTTTTCAGTACAAACTGGCTCAAATCAATTCTGCATCACTGAATCAGAAAGTTAAGGCCCTCTATGGAAAGTCAGTTATGGATAAATTTGAACCCTTATATATATTATGGCTTAACGCTATGCTGCAAATATTTATGTACATGTTTGAACTGGAACTTGCCTGATTCAAGCAACCAGCTGGGTTAGCACAAATTAAGTTAAACACATATATTAGTACTTACTAGGCTGAAGTTGAGGACCTTGATTCAGTAAGTGATCTCCCCTTCAGCTGAGACGCAATCACTGGTCATTAGTGTACCAACCTAATGTGCCAAAAAGATGCTAGCTGGAGGGTGAGACAAAACATCTAATTTTCTTCATATTTGCAATGCACTATGCATAGGTATCTGGATAGTGACCACATCTCAGCTGACTCTTGGCATCTTCTTAAAAGATTATCATTCAATTTCTGACTATGTGAGCATTTAGGCTGGATTCACAGGTGGATTTAAGCACATAACTCCAGCCTAATTGCTTTGAAAACGCCTAATTTCCCAATGTGATCCCTCTTGGCCTTTACTCAGCTGCTTTCAGGCCCTGCAAACACTTCCATTTTCTGTTCGCCAGATTTCTCAGCCTTAATGCAACATGTCTCAATCTCCCATCTGATCTGGTAGGTGGCTTTGCAGCACTTCTACTAACAAAATACCACCATAGTAGAAATGCTTCCACCTTGCCTCAGATCATATTCAGCTCCATACTCCTCTTCCCACTGAACTGCAAGAAAAGCTCTGAACTGCACCGTGAGAGGATCAGGCTCAATTCCATCCTCTTCTGAAAGGCCTGTGCATGTCCCACACATTTAGAGGTGAACACCATGAATTCCAGGCAACAGAGTACTCTGAGATCCTCTTTGATGATTTGAACAATAAACTGCAGTGAATAACCACATGGTCGTTAGGTCAGAGAGAGAGAAGGAAGGAGGTTACAGACCCTTGGGTTGGGTGTTCCAGTGTCCGGGGAAGCATCTCGCCTGCCATGGTTCTTGACTGCTTGACTATGTCACACGGAGGGTTTACCTCTGGGAGGGGAACCCCTCTTTCTTGCCCACAGCTCTTCCAGGCCCTGCCCTGTAAAATACTGGGTTTTGTCATAAGCTTTGTCAGAACATCTAATACTCATGGTTCACTCATTATCCAGGAGGTAAGAAATACCAATGCCAGTTCTTAGAGGCAAAGGAAAGGAGTTAAACCTCACGTCCTTCTCTTTTCTGGTCCTGTTTCTGCTAGCCCCCATATTGCTGCAGAAAGGTGACCATGGCTGTAATCTGTGTGAATTTAGCACAGCACGGGCAGCTGGAGAAGGAAGAGAGCTCAGGGTAGTGAATTATGATTAAAAAATCACCAGTTGCCTGCAGTTTGGAGACTGGGAAGAAATGGAATTTCAGATAGTGTTTCCTCTGGTTTGTTTATAATGATACTGACTTTTGTGGATCCAGCTGATAAGGATTTAGACCTCTCTGCATATTGTGAAAGGAGAGTATAATTCTTACTTTTCAGGCAATGGAGTTGATTAAGACATCTAAAAGAGTAAAGCTGCAGTACAACACTGAAAATCCCATCCAGAGCATGTGTCTGCTAGGAGTCTAATTCCCATTGATTCGCATCAGTTTAGGTGCTTTTTAAAAGTTTATCCCTGCAACCTTAGGTCACAGCCTCTCCAGGGCAGGGACTAGCTATTTCATTTGGCTGGAGAGCAATTAACTATTCCTAGAGTTTACAGTAATAGTGAATGCAGTGGGAATCAGCAACTTACTATCAATTTAAATATGAAGTTTACCACCTGGCCTAGAAGCGTTCGTTTCTTCTCTTTGCTCTCTACACCTACTGTTACACTTTATCTGAGAGCAAAACATTCATCGCTATCTCCCTCCAATGGTAAACTTTGGTAATTTCTTTTGCAGAAAGAAAAAGATATCCAAAGATATTACAGTACCCACTATTTACAGAGTTTTTTCCAGTCTGATGAGTAGAGGGGGAGACTGACAATTTAAAAAGTCATATCCTCATTAGAACATGCAGTCACTGCTAAAGAACAATTCTCATTTGTTATGTAGGTATTCATTATATATAGTAGAATCACAAGATTGAGGCGGAGGGTCATTCAGGTTGAGCGGGAGCTCAGGAGATCTCTAGTCCAACCTCTTCCTCACAACAGGGCCAGCTCTATGGTCAGACCAGGCTACTCAGGACTGTGTCCACTCGGGCGTGGAAACTGGCCGAGGAGTCCAGAACGAAAGAACTTTTTCAGAACGAAAAAGCTTTTCCTTACACCCAGCCTGAACCTCTCATTTCAGTCACACCCCTTGTCCCTCGGCCTCCCACTGTGCAACAGCGAAGAGCCTGGCTGTGTCTTCTCGAC
>NW_010550820.1:661-8275 GCF_000687285.1 Phaethon lepturus | reverse complement strand
GGCCGTGCCGCGGGGCCGGGCTGGTGCTCCGGCATCGCCTGTTCCCAGCCGGCCGCGCGGAGCCCTCGCCGTAGGGGAGAGCAGGGATTTCCTGGAACAGGCTGAGGCAGAAAGGGGCTGGAGGGAAGAGGAAGAGCCTGCCATCATTCCCACCTCACTCTTCCCAGCTCCCCGTGGCGCAGCCACCTTCCAGCTGGCACATGGCCTCTCCCTGCCGAGACTTCACCCTGGTGGGGGGGGACTCCCAGCTCGCCGCCCTGACATCTCCCTGCGCTGCAAAAACCCTTCCCGGGGCACCGAGCTCATCCTCTTCTTAACCTTCCTCATTCCTCATCCCAACCACGACCGTGCCTTTTCGCCTTCTCCTCGAGAACGCCTCCGGGTCCCGCCGCGACCCACGCGGAGCTCCGAGGGGAAGCTCCCATCCCATCCCCTCCCGCGGCCGGGCCAGCGCTCGAGCGCGTGAGATTACAAAACGGATCAGTGTTTGCTGGAGTGAACCCTGAGAACTCACATTTGCCTGTCAGTATCATGTTAAAGCATAACACAGACTCTCATTTTCCCACTACTTTGGCTCTGAGGGCGTTTCGGTCCCTGCTGAGAAACATGAAGGTCGTGGCCTTCAGGTTTCCAGATCTGCCCTTACACACCATAGGGAGATCTGACAACAGCCTTATTATTTATGTATCCAGCCTAATGAAACCCAGAGATTTTTATTGACGTACGTTGGGGCTCTGGGTAAGAGGGAAGCAATCTGTCGGGTGGTTCACGTAAACACAGTGACTATTCATTGAGGGTCGCTCCTACGGCTGGACTTTTCGTGCCAGGTTTGACAGCACTTAATTCACGCCGGGCTCGCACTTAAGCTCGCGAGCTGGTGATGTGCCTCCGTCGGGTGGGTTGCAGCCCGTGCCAGGAGAGCTGAGTTTTTTGCTGGGTGTTTGGGGAGGATGAGTGGCAAGGATAGACCCAATTCCCTGCTGTAAATAAGGGGTGAAAAGTGGTTTTATGAATGCGGTCATTGCCGCGGGGGGAAAAAAAAAGGTGGTTTTGAGAAATGTAAGATTTTTCACGGATGGTTTAGGAGGGGGAAAAAAGAGATGCAATTAATGACTTTTCTACCCGAAAAGGTATTATGATTTCTCAGCCTGGAGCTGATCCTTCTTACGCTGCCGGTAGACTCAACGGAGTTTTTCTGAGTGGCAAAGAAAGGATTTCGCTTGTCCAAATTGCTCTGCTGAGGCTGCAAAAGGTGCCTACTTTGGGGTGCCCTGCGGAGTCCAGTTGCAAGGTCTCATCCCTTGCTCCCTGACCCCTGACTTTGCAGAGGGCTGCCTGGGACTATTCCGGGTTCGGGAGGAAAGAGAAGCTTTTCTTGGCAAGGAAATGACTCCTAAGTAGTCTCCTCACAACCCAGGAACATGTAGGAAAATTGTGGCCGAGTACATTTTAGTCTGGCGTTTAAAGGACTGAAAAATGATTGCAGTTTCCTTTGGCAATTGCAGTGGGAGCCTGAAAATGTGACCTTTAAGGAGATTCTGTTTACTGCAGCCACAGGCTTGGAGCATTGCGTGATCTCGGCAAATCCCTGTTCCCTGCCTTGGCTCTGACCCCTCTGCCGCCGTCCAAACTTAACGGCAGTTAGCGAACAATAGAAAGGATACCTCGCAAATACTGGCTAAGATAAATCACGCTGATCCTTTCCCATAGGATCCGAGCAGATGAGAATTGCACATGGCCGTACATCCTCTGCCCAGCATCAAGACGTCTCCGCAAGGTGCAAAGCGCTTTCAGAGCTGGTTTTCAGGCGGCGTGGAGGAGTCAATGCCGTGTTTTCGCTTGGAGAGATAAGCTGCCGAAAGTCGCAGAGCCAGGATTTTTTGCTCGGGGGACTAAAGTGACGGAGATGACAGCAGTCGTCCCTGCTCCAGGTTGAAGCCACTGCGGATTTCGCAGCCTCTGGCATCCCGCGGAGTGGCATCAATTATGGTATAAATCTGGGAAAGCATCAGGGGCTCTGGGCAAGGTGCATCGCAAGCAGGCACTAAGTCGTCTCGCCGTAGGAGAGCGCTCGGTGCAGCAGTACAGCCCATCCTGGAGCCCCCCAAATCTCCCACCCCCTCTGTATTTCTAAGAGGTTTTTGCTCTTACGGGCTTGAAAATAGCTACAGTTCAATTGCTTATCACTTAACACCCAGGTCCCCTTTCCTCCTCCTTCCCCTTTTCTTTCTTGCATCCGAAAATGTCCTAATTCTCAAGAGTATCCCCCAAAAAAATAAATTTGATTACATCTGCCTGAAAGGCACGTGTGAAGGATGTCATCCTTAATTATACGTGGGCCAAAGTCCAGCGCCAAATGACTCCTCCTGCAACTTCGCCGAGGGCTGGAGCAGTATATTAACCGGGAGTTTGGACCGGTGGGATCTATTTGTAATTCATGAGGAAATCCTAGGACCTGCTTTTCCTGCGAGAGACTAAATAGAGCTTGTCCCGAAACAATGCTGAAAGGGTTCCCATTGCAAAAAACACTTTCTAGTAAATGAGGGATGTAAATTTAGATCTGGCCCTTCTGATGCTGCTTTTCTGTCATTGCTGGAGGCACCGATTGTTTCTATCACAGTTTGTTAACAATTACAGACCTACGTTTGGGGCCGAAAAGAGCTATTAATGGCCAAGAATGTTGCTACTTCTTTTCCCTTTCCCAGTTGCCTTATTTTATGGTATCCAATGCCTTCCTCTGGTGCGTGTCTGTGTGTCTGTGTGTGTGGTTGAGACTGAGGACAAACAGTCTGCTTTAAACTTCCTCTCCCCAGAGAATTGGAGCGGGTTACCTTGCAATGGGAATTTGGGACGGTTTCCTGAAATTAGCAGGAAAAATATCAAAAAAAGTCTTTTTTTTTTTTTTTTTTTTTTTTTTTTTGTCCTTCTTTTTAGCTCCAGAGTCCTATTCTGGGGCACGGACCGATGCGACCGCGTGCAGCAGCACACGTACGCACATATCCCCCCGACGCTTGCTTGACGCTCACCCAAAAAGGAGAGCCAAAAAACTACGTGCCCATCCCTTTTTCCCTGAGCCAAATCCTCGTGGCTTCCCAAGAGCCCGGGGTGGGATGTGACAAGCCCGTCTGGGATTTGGAGCAGGCTTCTCTTCCTGCCACCCCAAAACAAAACAGAGAGTGACCTTCGGTGGCCCGTCCCATGCCTTCTCCAGTCCCTGTCACCTCAATGCTCCGACACAAGTGTAGGCTTTAGGATGTACTAAGGCTACTGGAAGATGTCACCTGGTGAAACCCCCATGACTGCTTGATACTGGGATGGTACCTACTGAGCATCCTCCCCCTCTGCCAAAAATACAAACTCTCTCTGGATATCGGCTTCTCTAGGGCGGGCAGGTTTCAACCCCGCTGTGGACTAAGGCGGTCAACAAGCAGGAATATATTTCTTTTTGCTGCCTTTGCCCATGGACAGAGAATAATAATTGCAGAAGGGTGAGCAGTCTGTGGAAAGATTTGCTCCCCGGCATTTGTGAGAGCCCCACAGGGGAGAATGAGGCACCCGGCTCCCGTCAGACCTCTGAGCTGGACCTCCAAAAATCCCCCCCTTGCCTAACAGGATGCTCTCAAATTATAGCGAGGCTTTATGGAAGTCTTCATAAAGATTTTATGGTAATTTCTCTTCCGTTTTCGAGGAGGGTCCCACAAAAACCTGGAAACCCACAAAAACCTGGCACAATTGATGTCAGATGGCACTGTCGGGGAGCCAGAAACCATCTCCTTCCCTCCCCTCCTCATCCCTCCTATGCAAACAAAAACAAGAAGAAAAGATTTTAGCCCCAAGTCTTTGCTAATAAGATGGTGTATCTATAACATAGAATTAAGCCTAGTGTCTTCCAGCTAAGTTTGAACACTAAACAAGGAGTTGGATAGGTTTTCTTGCAATTATAGGATGAGATTTAGTTTGCAGTTGATTTGGTAATGGATAACCTCAGTTTTATTAATTTCCTGTTGTGGTTCTATCTGCTGAAAATCAAGAGATCTGGGCAGAATACAGTGTATGACCACTCTCCCAACCAAGGTACCTCAAATGTATGCACGTACATCCAGCGAACGGTGCCGGGGCCCAGCGTTATTTTCAGGAGGGTTTAAGTGGAGATTCTTTCCTGTTGGTTGCTATAACGGAGCTATTAACACTTTCACCACTCTACTGCATACGTTATATGCATGGTCTGGTGGCTTGCAGAGTTGGTTTTGGATTAAGTTTCTCTATGTGAGAAACAAGCTTCAGCTCCAGAAGACCCACCAATCCCAAATGTGACATCTACGGGGAGGATGACGCTTGGGTTTGGTGAAGCAAGGAGCCAGCGTGCAGCTCAGCCTCCAGATCACAAGCAACCCTGCTCAGGGGCTCGGTATTTGTGCTGAGCCCAAATTCATTCACCTGGTTTATCAACACATCTGGAGCAACTGCAGTTTTCTTGCAGTCCTCCCAGGAGCAGGAGAGGGTGAAACTCATTGAGTAAACTATGCCAAGCGAATATTCATCCTGGCTTGTTTAAAGCCTCCTTCTGTATATCCACTTAACTTTAATGACGTTACCTAGGTGAAGTCAGAGGAGTTGTTCTTTTGCTTAAATATTTGCAAAGTTAAAACTTTCTTTGCAAAATATATCAAGCGACCGTGATGAAAAGCGCTAACAATAATTAGAACTTATTATGCAATTATTGTTGAAAAGCGAGAACAATAATATATTATGACACTAACTCGCACATTCTACATGTAAGTACCTCAGACCCGCTGCGAAAAGAGTGACTTGTATTTATTTTGGTGTGGCTCCTCCATGCTGGGAGAGTTTCAGGGGTGCTGCGTGCTGCCGTTTGACAAAAATAAAGTTATTCTGCATCCGAAGTCCCTGCCGCTGCTGAACGAAGCACTTCTAGCTTCAGACTCCAGGGCTCCTCCTGATCTCAAATCTAATCACTCTGGGCGGCCAAGACGTTAATCTCCGGAGACTCGGAGCTGCCTACACTAATAAATGAGGCATCATTTGGAAAGTAGTGAAATTTGGACAGGACTCGCCTTGGCTCAGCCCAGCTCCTCGCATTCCAGGCGCACACAGACCGCTCACGGAAGATTTATGCATTCAAACAGGAGAATAACCTCCTGCATATTTATTAACATGCAACTTGGATATAGCTTTGTTTCCTTCCCCTCCACACCCTTAGTGTCTATAATTACTGCAAGGCTGAGCCCAGCCAACCTCCCGGCCCAAAGTCCCCCGAAGGGTCCGTGTTTTAACGTGCACATAACACTCTTCCCTTGCCCAGGTAAGCTTCGCCTTCAGTGTCTCTGCAAATTCGTTTTCTTCCATCATCACAGCGCGAGATTCGGCCACGGTCTTTCTTCTGCTGCCCGCGTGTTTGCTTGCAGCACGAGCGTTTGCTTGGCTTTAAAAAATAATGAACCTGAATGGTCCTAATAATAATCACGAGCTGAGCGCTAAGATTCGAGAGACAGAAGCAGTGAGCTTCTCCAAACGCCTGCTAAAAATCAGCACAGCACAAAGCAAACTGCACCTTCTCTACAGTTGAGAAACGATGTCACGCCAGCAGGTCCCTCTACCCCAGGAACGTGAATATTTGTTCCTTAAATAACTGGACCTTGACCAAACTCTATGGAAATGAAAGAGAATCATTGATTTCCATGTGTTTGGAACAGCATCCTGATTAAGCTTTCCTTTTAATTAATTGGAAAAGCTAGATGAAAGGTCAGAGTCATGCATCTGCTTGAAAGTCCTGGTCATGCTTTTATTAATTTACACTCCTTGCTTTTGGATCATCAGTCTAACGCAGCCTTGATTGCAAACGTAGGAGCAATTTGTCTTTTAGATCCCCTCCGGCATGACATTTGCTTCCTGCTGGGATTACAAAGAATTTAAGAGAGAGTATTCACACCCAGGTTGTATTCCTACCATTGACAGAGTACAGCTTTGACCTTTATTTATGGAGTTTTCTACTTACGAAAAAAAACGTGCTTTAAGTGCAGGCAGCTTCTCTGGATACCTGCGGTGTACAGAGCGTTGTGCGTGTCTTTGTACCGTGTTGGTGCTACAGATATTCCTTGGAAAAAACATGAACCTTTGAAATTACTGTTGGGTATGGAAGTTCATATAGATCACAGGAATCTGAGAAGGGAAAAGAAGAAAAGGCTAAAAAAAAGAAAAGAGAGATCCTTACGATGAATATAAAATTAAGAGATCAAGAAATACTTGATAGCTCTTCCTCCCTACTTTCCTTGTTAGAATATACTTTCCAGGCATAGAAAAATGGTTTATTTGAAGGAAACTAGAAATACGTTTAGGGCTGCTGGGTTATTTCATTTTTGATTTGCGAGGAGACATGATCTGAAGTAGAAATGCTGCTTTTTCAGTGGGAAAAGGGTGAGCTGTAACATGTAACCGTGTCAACGAAGGATTGGGTAGCCAAAGGCGGTTTTTACTGTTTTATAGACAACTTTAAGGGCATAGAGAAGATAATACCCAGATACTTGGGCAGAGGCAAAGCAAGGAACAAGACCTGGACCTTCCTTGAGCTACAGTGCCAGCGTGCAGTCAAATTTTCATTATTACCTTTAGTTTGTATTTTCTAATCCTGATTTGTCTTCACCACAACGCTCTAATAAATGAATAAATTGACCTGTACTGGCTTTTATATGCATACATATGTATGTTTGCATTTGTATATGGATTTGTATTTTATACACTCTGTACAGAAGATAGCAGTGAATTAGATATTCTAAAACTAGATAAGATAGTACCATCGACAGGAGTTTGGAGTGTGTAAAGAGGGTCTAGGTCTCCTGTATTTCACCTTATATGGGTCTCCTATCACCATTCTGGGGAGGAATCTGCCATCTCCCTCTTCTAAATCCCATTTTGAAGGCTAAAACCCTTCCTCCATCCTCCATCTTCCCTGACAGCCTTTGCCCAAGCGATAAACTCCTTTCCTTTCAAAACAGGGAAGGGGTGCGAGAAGAGGAGGCTGCAAAGCCACGTCCGGCCATGGACTGCAAGCCCTGCGATCCAGACCCGCAACTCCAGAAGCATCCTTCACACGGAAGGTTTTACCCCCAAAACGTGTCCCTCTCTCCGCAAGCCGTGCACCGTGATAAGGGACGGAGCCGGGAGAGTTTCTGGTCCTCTCCCCATCGCGGGGCTTTGCTGCTCACTTCAGCTGGGTCAGTATTTCACCCCGTTATCTGCCTCTGCGGCAGGTCTGGTTTTGCTGGCGTTTTACACGCTGCGGTTGAACAGTCCGTCTGGTGGTTCTTGCAGCAATATTCATGTATAAATTATAGCCCCTAGTTATCAGATTATTGAATCCTGGGGTTACATAAATAACGATACATATATTAAGCTTTGTAATACTTGAAATAAAATGAATGGAATTGTTAATTTTTCCTCTCTCCAGGGCAATTAAAGAGATCGAGACTTCTCTGAGAGTCTGGAAGTTCAGCTTGGATCTTAGTAAATCACCCACAACCTTATCTAAACCTCCCTGGAACTGCATGATAACAAAATCTTATCGCTTGTGGGTTAACAGCCCAGCAAGGAGACGCT
>NW_010550820.1:0-630 GCF_000687285.1 Phaethon lepturus | reverse complement strand
CCTTTTCCTGCTACTTCTGCTGCCATCAGCTGAGAGCAGCAGCACGCCAAAATTTTGACCCACCTTTCTGAAATACGACTGCAACCACACGACAAAATAAAAGGAGTTAATTGAAGTCCTTCAGACTTTAAAAAAAAAAAGAAAAAAAAAAATCCTTGGGGTCATGTGCTGGTAAAGAGGCAGGTTGGTGCTTCTATTTGATCTCCACAGGTTTTTCCCATCTGGGGAGACAAGGTTCAAATAAAAACCCGGGACATTTTGAATATGAAATGTTTGGCAAAATCCAGACATTGGAACATCTGTTTAAACCTGCTTTAAGTCCTGCTTTCTCCCCCCACCGCCACCCCCAGCGCATCTGGGATTGCTTTCCCCCTTATCTCCTCGATTCCAATTACAACACCAGCTTGTCTGTGGTTTCGCTCTCCGCTATGAAATCAAGTTTTATTTTCCAAACCCAGTGACACCAACCTAATTAAGCACCACAACCAAGATATCACAGAGGGACTTCGCCCCTCCTCGACCAGAGGGTGCGAGAGGAGAAGTTAGTTTATCACAAAACGCGATGCACGAGTCGTTTAAAGCGGAATATGAGGGGTTTGGGCGGGGGGGGGAATAACCGGTTTCAGTTAC
>NW_010550819.1:0-10511 GCF_000687285.1 Phaethon lepturus | reverse complement strand
ACCTGAACTGGGCTATCGATTTCAACTCTGGACGCCACCCCTAGGTTCAAGTCTAGTGAGCCTGCTTTTATCCCCTCCCCCCTTTTTTCAATAGTGAAAAAAGATTTCACTATTGTCCTGTTCCCCATTCACTTGATAATTCAAAGTATTTTCCCTTTCCAGTTTATCTTGGCATCTCAAAGCTCATTCCTCATGGCAAAGCTTTTATTTCTCATTTTAATCTTAATTTCTATTTGAGAACTAACAGTTCAAAGAATTACACCTTACCACAGACTGAAGAGATCATTGTTTGCAAATCCTTAATATAGTCAATTAGTGGTAGCCACTAAAAAATAGTTTTCAACTAAATGAGCAGATAAGCTTAAATGGCCACGTTTCTCTTCCTATTCTAAATTTTACTCAAGAGGCCTAATAACCTACTGCGTTTTACTAATCACATTACAGTTAGTAATTGTATAAAACCCTTCCACTGGACTACAGGGCAAAGAAGGATCCTCAGGGATCTTGTGCTCACTTGAATGCATTAGTAGTCCAGATCCAGTCCATATCTCTCCAATACAGTGTAAATGCTGCTGCCATGATCATCCCTATAATTATATGCTCTCTGCTCTACCACTGCCAAACACGCAGAGATAATTTTGAATCTATATACTGACAGCACCCACTCATGAGAATTAAGCTTCTTGCCCTGTTATACAGCTATTCCCACTACCTCTCAATTTTTTGCCTATCCCAAAACCTGAAAGAATGCCAGTCTTTTGTCAGCCTTCCTCATCTGCATACTTCTTTACAAACACTACCTTTAGCAGGCAACAGAAGTCGCTCTTCCTTGGAATCTGTATGAATTATATAATTAGACCTCTGTATAAACAGCAAAATCACATAAGAAGTCGGAATCCTACATCTTATCCTCGGCAAGTACTTTAAGCACTGGGCTATCACCAAGCTCCTTTTAGCCTGATGTTTCTGGTCCCTACGAACCTCACAGTCACTACTTGTACAATGCCTCCACTTACAGGGCAGCATGCTGTATATTCTTACCTAAAATACTGGCTGACTGAGAATCTCCTCCCAGTCTTCATCTGCACTGATTCTGTTCTCTCACCTCCTGAATAAAACTTTGAATCGTTAGCACACTGTGTAAGAGGAGTCAGCGGCCGCCCATACAGCCCCAGAAGGAAGCAGGAGCCTATTCTCAATCACCAGTTAAGCACACAGGCTCTCAGGTGGGTGGAGGCATCCAGCACTTCCTGCTGTTCTGTAGTTTCCTGGGAAGAGCTTGAAATTAAGTGCACTGAAAAACCTCTGGAAATGCCTAAGTGAGAAGGGAAGCACCTAAGTGAAGCACACTGGATTTCCCTCTGTGGAAGCAAACCTCTTTGCCCACGGACTGTACAATCACCTTAGAAAGGCGTGTGGAAGCTGGATCTTAGCTGACAGACAGGAGACCAAAATGGTTTAAAGGAGATGCATTGTTTCCCTAAAGCTCGCCATGATGTTATTTTCAATTTTCCTCTACAAAGTCTATATAGCTGTACTCACATACACCAAAACTTTTTATGTCAATGAAGATGACAATCACTGACTTAATTTCACTGGAGAAAAAACCAAACATACAGAAAAAAACCACTGTATATATAGATACGCATATAGATAAAACCACAACAAAATATACCTGCAGTCATCTTCCCTTTACCTACCAGTAATGACCTTGGGTTTCCTAGCCATAAAGTCCTTCCATTTCTTGGCACTCAGCTGGGCAGGGGATGGGATCACTACATTGCTTACATTACATGGCAATGTAAATAAAGCTCCCACCTAAAGAATGAGAGTAAATACAATGCATGCAATATTACTGAAACCTATTTTACGTTTCGTTCTTGAGCTCCTGATTTGGTATTATTTCAAATGTACTTCAACTGAAGAAAAACATCTTTACCCCACTCTTCCTTCATTCGTATCAGTTGAGATAGAACATCATTCGACACAGAAGCTGTAAAAATTGTGCTTATTTTTTGCTCCAGTTGAGAGATTATTAACTGCTGAATTTCTATTTCGTGCATAAAAAGGTGTATGTTATCTATTACAAGTCTTTCAATAATTGGGCTAGAAAACACTTCTGTAGAGTAGTATCCAGAATGAAAAGAATTCAAAGATATAGTTGGCAGCAGCGACTTTGCACTCCTTTGAAAAACATGTAATTTTTTTCCTCCCTACATATTATCCTTTTCCAATAATCAGATACTGGACTATGTTTATGTCTGTACATAAATTTCAGGCCAATAAGCACTAAT
Source organism: Phaethon lepturus (assembly GCF_000687285.1). NCBI lineage: Eukaryota > Metazoa > Chordata > Aves > Phaethontiformes > Phaethontidae > Phaethon > Phaethon lepturus. The sequence goes on along the minus strand of NW_010550819.1, from coordinate 8,217 downwards.
AGAAAAAATGCACAAGTATTTGAATACTGAAGCAATAAAACAATGCTTTTACAGCTATTAGAAAAACCTACAAATGTGTAGTATTTCCAGTAGTAGACTGAAAGAAATCTCTACAAGAAATTGTTATCTTTAAAAGATACTCAGTTGAACATGTGCAGACTCTAAAAAGTAGCCTAAGAATGTGTTTGAACAGGTTTGGCTTTTTCTTTAAAAGAGCTAGTAGAAATGCAAGCTCTTAGACCGTAAAAGATATTTGACCAAATGTTCAGTATCCCCATGTAAAATTAAAATTACCTGGGATATCTATCAATAAAAAACTATTCCAAAAGATACTTCTGGTACAGCATTGGAAAAATTACTTCCTTCTGACTAAGCATAATGGAGAATGGAGTGGCAGGGGAGAAAAAAGTTACTAAAAACCTAAATAACAAGCTGAAGATTAAACATACAGCTGGATAACGGAATACTAACTCCACGGTAAATAAAGAACACAAGTTACCCATTATAATTGTATCAGATTTATTTTATACACACTAGAAAACTTTCCTAAACAAGCAAACATTACTTTAAAATTCAGGAAAAACATTTTCAAACTAATATTGTGGCTATGAATAATCATACTATCACTCCAAGGGGGAAAAAAAAAATCTCATAGGCTTGTAAATGTTTCAAGAGGTCTTTTTATCCAAAATCAGAATGGAAAAGGAGAGTATGCACATGCAAAATAAAAAAGCTTACCACTTCAGACTAGCTAGATACATTTTCTAAGTTGCACATAATACCTGTCTTTTGCTAAAAAAAACAGTTGAATTATTATAGCACATAAACTACCTGTCAGGATAGGATTAAAAGTAGCAATATGTTTTAGGAGACTGAAACTTATCTAAAAGAAAAACGTTCAATGTGCTTACAAATTTTCAGGACCTGTATAGCATGCACCTTTAAAAGCCAAATTTGCTTCAGAACTAAATATTGAAGGAGTTTACACAGAGACTAGGTTAAAGAATATTATTATTGTATCTTTTAAGAGCAGTGTACATATCTTTATTTTTCTGCTAAGCCTAAATAAAAAGAAGATTTACCTTCCCAGAAAGAGAAGAAAACTGGTCCAAAAGCAGTTTAGATGTCTCCTTGATACTCCTTCTTGCCAGGGTCCTGAACAGAACAGTTTAAGGAATCTCATCTTCACAAAGAATTGTATGTATCTCTATTTTATAAATCATGTTCCCATCATAATTCAAATAAGGATTCCAAGTGTACATTATTGGATACACCAGTGCCACAAAATATATGAAACTCACCTGTCCAGGTAAAGTGGCACGCTTGGAAATGTTGTATGATGAAATACACCACTGACACCTTCAATACAGGCAGGCATAAACAGATAATAATATATTCAAAAACCTGGCAGGCTTATATAGCTACTATTGTTAACACCAAAGCTAGTACCAAAAGTACATAAATTTAAAACCAATATGAATACACTTTGAGACCTCTGCAGCATACACAACTGAAGACCAAAAAAAAAAGGTATGTGGCCATACCTTGCCACAGATTTTGTACCTACACAATAAAAACATGATTTGTGGAAAAATGTTTCTATATTGCAAAGCACACTATATACATCAAGGAGTAAGGCCTGGGTTTTTTTTAAACTGAAACACCAGTAAATATTTCTCTATTCTTTCCCAAGAAATAGCATACACATTGACAGATAAAATACACATGCAATAGTACAAAAAATAGTTGGTTATTGCAGGTGTAATTTAAATTTCAACATAAAAAACTCCAGTTGCGAAGAACCACTATGACCATTTTGGCAGGCTAGAATGGAATGAGTCCTTGCGAATCCTCATGAGTTGCTTCCATGGATAGATCCTGATTGTTTTCTTTCTGCTATTGACCTTGCTATTAGTAGTTTATCCTTAAAAAGGATACAGTTCAAATTCCAGATCCGATATAAAAAAGGAGGGTAGATCAGAGAGCACTACTAACTGTAAAAATTCTAGTGCAGGACCATAGTAATGAAAAACCTGAAAAAGAGGTCAAATAAAATATCTGTAACACTATATATGATGTTATCTCAGTAGAACTTCCTCAAGTGTTTTGCTAGAGGCATTTGCCTTGCAAGTACATCTGAAAGAGGTATAAGGGAATATAAAGAGAAAAACATATCACAATGTTATATTAAACATAAGTGTATAAAAAACAAGGACGGTATTTAATTCTGTTTAATAAAACTTACTTCCTAGAATGTCAACGATTGCATCAAATGGGTTGTAACTCTTATCCAAATTCAAAGAAAAATAAAATCGACCAGGAACAGACAAATGCAATCCAAAATGTACATATTTTAACAATTAAATTAATAATCTCTTAACTGATATCAGTTTTCATGAACACTCATTTCTGTTTTCATCAACAAATATGATTCTGGAGTTCCCATTAAATATCTACTTCCAGTGGAAAACATGAAACAGCAACAGCAATTTCAAAAAAACCAAACCCACCCTTTCAAAATGAAGCAGAAAAGATAAAGAATTCACAAATAAATTACATATTTTGAGCATTAAGATCGAAAAAAGTCTCAATTTCTACTTTAAAAAGTTTTGGTATCGCATTCCTCAGAGCAAACAGATGAAATTTTAAGGACCTGTTTTGAGAACACAATGAACAGAAGCAGTATTCCTCAATCTTATGCAATCATTACTTTTATGTGTAATTTTCAATTCTGAATAAGGTTTCCCCAATTACTAATTTTCCCAGGAAAGTAAAACAGATTAATTCTAGTGGCTCAAAGAAAGATCAAGAGTAATACTTGCCTCTGGCAAAGCATCAGTGTTCTTCAATTGTTGCTCCTTTTTAACAGCAAAGCAAGAACTTAAATGTGAAGTGCTGAATGTCTTTGCTGAAGTGCTCTTCATACAAAATTCTGGAAACTTAACTTCTGATCCAAACTGGAAAAGAAAAGTGACAATAAATGTTTCAAAAGAGAGAAAAAAATTATTTCTCTTCAGCCAGTTATATGTATTATTAAACAATTAGTATTACATTTGTTTCCAGCAGACCTGTAAAACTAGGCAAAAATATTAGACTCGGGTGTAACCAACTACTATATCCAAAACCTTAACACTGAAAATGTAAACAGTGTCTTTCACAGTCACAAAGATATCAGTCTTTGCAGAAACACTAGACATGATTGCAACAATGACTTAGAATTACATGATAATGATTTGTGATAGATGCAAAACAATTCAATTTTGAACAAGAAGTTCTAAGGCAAATGTTTCAGAGGAGACCACCTGGACTTCTTAAATTCAGATCTTGATGCCTGATCTCATTTATCCTTTCATCATGCTAAAAAGCAAGTTGTTCCCCCATCCACCCAGATATGTTGCACATTACCTCTTGGAATCGCATTGCCAAAATCAAATTTGGCTTAAAGCATAAAATGCATTGTACAATGCATGCTTTAAATGATGTACACAGATGCTTTAAAAAAATAACCATAGCTGAAAAAAGTTATTTTACCTTTCTTTCCCATATCTGAATATTTCCCCTCCAGAGTTCTTTTAAATCAATAATATTCATGACATTATCTGAAGATACAAAGTCTGCTGATAGATAGTCTGCAATCTTTTGCCAGTTACTGTAAAAATAAGGAAGAATTAATCTTACTGAATTTAGTATTACAAATTAACATGCAGTGCAATTTGACTGAATTTACCTACTCTCTCTTAGCGCTGTATAGTCTTGTGTATGTTACACAGACATATATAGCTTTACATTCCACAAAGTACAAGATGTTATAGAATTGCTGGTGCAGGCTCTGTGAGGGAAGTTGTTCATATCCTCCATGAACGTGACAACAAGGAACTTTGTCAATAATCAAGTAACACCAGCAACAGCAAGCTGCAGGCATACCACAGCAAGGTTGGGTGCTAGAAGCTGGAGCAAAGCCTGGTAGCCATCACTGGGGCTACCACTGGTCCATGTAGATGGTTTAAAGTTAGCCTTGTAAGTAGTGGTACGACTGCAGAACACCTATTACCCAAATTCAACATCAACAGAGGAAGAGAACAGCCAGTATCTGTGGGTCCTACTGGCAGTCTGCCTGCTAAGAGAATCAGCACCATCAACAGAACAGAAAAAATGACAGAACTTTCATCAGAGAAACTGTGTGCCCAAATGGCCTCATTTTACATAAAAGGCAGCAGAAAAATTTTATTCAGTCAAAAGCTGCATGCACAGGAAGATATCCATGAGCACTGAGCTCAAGTGTTCATGGAAGTCACTGCAATTAGTTTATCTTCCTCTGTATACCTTAGGAAGTACTATATAGTAGGTATAACACATTCAACTTTTTAATTTTAAACAGTTTTGTTAAGTTAGAATTAAGCTTAACCCATATATTCTAAGAAGCAAATTTGAATCTTTTGGGTGTGGAGGGGGAGTGCCAAGTTATTAAATACCAGCACAATAATTTACTGCACAGAAAAAAACAACTACTGTAGTTTATATTGAGACATATCAAGGCCTACTTACATCAATTAGAGGAGGACAGTAAGGAAATTACTGGACTTAATTTCAAACCGCATTAATAGTATTAGTGTTAAGACTCTTCAGAAGCATACAGGAAGTAACTGATCCTTTATATGCCATTTTTCAAGAAGGAACAAATCAGACACACTTTTTTCTCCCCTTAAATGTAATATCAAAGGTAATATAAAATGTAAAGTAAAACCAATGGAGTTATACATTCATTTAAAAAAAACTGGAAAACTATCATCGATCCAAGTTTTGTGTAGCATAGTAAATCTTCAAAAGATAGAATGCACCTGAAAGGTGATAGAATGCACACTGAAGCCACTAGTGATGGAAACTAAAAACCAAAATATATTACTTTCTGCTCTCATAGAAACAGGTACATCAGAGGGCTTGCTTTTTTGCCTGCCCTCTGGTTAGGGAATGTATTTAGAACAAATTAGCATGAGTAATTCCTCCCCTCAAGCAACAATGGAACACAAATCATGTATTTTCAAAGCACAGATGTAAAGTACTAGAAACTCTACAGTGTTTCATTTTCAAATAAAATGCTTTAAAATAAAACACCAACATATACTAACACAAAACAAGAGTGACCTTGTTTGTAGACCTAAAATAAAGAGCATACCCTTTAGAGTCATTCGCTGCGATGGTGATTTGTGCAGAGTGCCATTCCCTCAGGTGTTTCAGGGCACCAATAGCAGGTAAGCAGTCTTTTAACTTGGGTCCATCTCGTTCAACCGCCTGCAGTATTACATCAACCATTGCTCTGCCTATAAGAACAGTTACATACGACTCAAAGTACCATTATTCAGTGAATGGTCCAGTCATTTATAGATAGACTGATTACCACTGACTGCACTGAAATGGCTTAAAGAGTAACTTTCAGTAACCTGAGCAAGATTTGAAACACTTTTCACACATTTTAGTTCATCTCTGGCTGCTCCTCTTAGATTTAACACAAAATAAAGTTAAATATTTTGCCATTCACTCAGTTACAGAAGCTCTATACCTTTCTCCTCTCTCACTCAGCACTGTATTTGACAGATTAGAGTCCTATATCCATGTCTCCAGTACAACTATGCTATGCCATTTTCCTCCATTTAACAACCCTGAACTACCTATTTCTCGTGCTTTCTGCGTTCAGTTCCATTGCTATCCCAACTCAACTACTGCAACATCACGTAACCCTAGCATAGAAGGTGATATGCATCTCTGGTTTATAAAAACTGTATCCCATATTTCTGATCTATGCTCCTTCACAGCTTCTTGGCTTCCATCCTCAAGCCATCAGCTGGCAAGTCAGATGTAAGCCTGATGTGAACACCTTCAATTTTCTTCATAAAAAAACTTCTTGTGGTTGCATGTTGAATTTCATATTGCTTACAGTCTGTTACTACTTAAGACATTTCAGATGGAAAAATTAATTATATAAATAGCTACCTTAAACTCTACTGAAACACAGCCTTCCAGAAAAACACGCAGCAAAACGTAAGCTGATCTGGCAATGCCAATCACGCTCAAGTTCCTTAAACTACTTGCAAGAGCTGCATACAAGTTAATTAAACTAACAAACTGACATCCTCTGAATTTTTTCACTTGACTATGATTTTACCAGCAGAGTTTCCAGAGAAATAATTAACAAGATAAAGCTCAAATGAGATGGTTTTTTAAAGAGAGATTACCTGGGGCAGGCAGTTTATCAGCTAACTGATGCAGACTTTCTGCAGCTTCATCATAGATACTAAAAATGAACAGAAACATGGTTGGAAACAGAATATAAATAAAGTAATTTAGAAACAAAAAAGTTACATCAGGTAGTATTCATTAGTTGTAAGTATCTTATATCTTTAAAATTCTGCACAAACATACATAGGCAACGAGATATACTTATCTCCCCTTTTACTGAGGCAGAAGTAGGCCAAATTATTTCAAAACAATCTGCAGTAAAAGTGGAAGTAGGATTCAAGATGGATTAGTAAGAAACTTCTTTTTGTATATATAACTGTCAGCTGTTAGGAAACTGTTCAGTTGCTCTATAAAAATGATCTGTAGCTAAAAAAATTAAAGTTATGTTAAATGAAATAGAATTATTTTCAGTAGTAGTATGGGATTGTTCACAGTTAACTGTTGCTTTGGTAATAACTTTTACTTGTTAAATTTTCTTGATTCCCTTGGGTTATTACTGTTAAATGTCAGATCACTATACTTTCAATAAAAATAATAGCATCCATACTCAGTCATAGACAGTGACTCTCTACTGTTATTGTCATCATCTTCAAAATTTTGTATGGCTCCCAGGCATTCGTCAATACTTCTTTGGAGAGAGTCTTCGTTTTTCTGTGTGTCAAAATTTATTTCCTCCCAGTCAGAACTGCAGAACTAATCAAGCAAAAAGAATTTTGAACATCACAGTTTTAACTTGTACTAGACAGATGTCAGCTGAGGAACTTATATTCTGAAAAAAAAGATGTCTCACCTGATAATAACCACATATAACATGACTCGCAAAATACCATTTCTTTACACCTGGAATACCAGCCACTGAACATGCTGCAAAGAGATAAAACAATTATTGAAAATAATCAATCCATTACAATCTGTTCTGCCTATTATAATTAGCCTCTCTGTGGAAAGACTGTACGCGAGTCATTTATGTGCCATAATGACTTGAGTTCTACTGTCCTTTGGCATCATAATTCAGGTCTAAACATATTAGAGTGTCTTGGAAAGTGTCTATTACTGACCCTCTGACTGTCAATGAGTAAGAAAATCTTTGACCTCTTCTCCATTCTGGGCAATACTGCTCTCCATTTGCAAAGTTGTATCATACCTGAACTAAATCACAACTTTCATAAATACGGTTTATTCAGTTCACAAAATGAGATACTCTCTCAACATTTCTATGCAAGAAAAATCACAGAAGTTGCAAACAGCTTAACATTCCCATCTTCATTAATTTTAACAGCATATAGTGGCTTCCCTACATGAATCAGAATTACATGACAGCTGTGACCAGACGAGCCTTAGCAGCTCAACATGAGATTATCCAAACCAAGAATTAAGAAAGCATCTTAAAAAACAAAAAAAAACCTCCAACACCCAACCCCTAAAAGTACTGAAGCAGATCTTCAGAAATCTATTTTAAGATGATAAAATGATTTAATAAATATTCACGGAGTAGGATTCTGAATTGCTACCCAACAGACAAATATTGCTTCCACTGAAAAAAACTCAGAAGAGTTCATAGGATTATGGAAAATATCAAGCTGCCCACTGACGGCAGAAACAACCCCTTCCCTACTCTTCTTTGCTAAACTGGATTGAAATTTGTCAATCTTTCAAACCCGTTGTCTTTCACTTCTTGTGTCTAACCTATTTAATCACCTCCTAACACCTCAGCTGCTGAAATGACATCAATTGAAATGACAGGAATAGTAGCAGCAGGAACAGTCTTGCGCGCAGGTTTAGCATACTGCAGAAGATGGGTTTCATTAACTTTCTCACTTGTTTCACTTAGATCATAGAATCATACCATACTTTGGGTTGGAAGGGACCTTTAAAGATCATCTAGTCCAACCCCCCTGCAATGAGCAGGGACATCTTCAACTCAATAAGGTTCCTCAGAGCCTCATACAACTTGACCTTCAAAGTTGCCAGGGATGGGGCATC
>NW_010550818.1:0-3083 GCF_000687285.1 Phaethon lepturus | reverse complement strand
TAGTGATTCTGTGATTCTGTGATTTTTTTAACGTCTGAGACAGGTGTGTTTTGTGGGTAAGATTAATTTAGCTTAACTTTAAACATACGAAATGTAAACACCCACAATGTTGCCCAGATTATTATTGTATTTGCAAGCTTTATTTTTACCATTATAGAATGTAATATTCTGATTTTAACTTCGCTGACTTTATGTAGAAGGCTTTATAGAAGATATCTAATGCTACCTCAGATTAAGAATGTACTAAGAAACAAGATACATTCAAATTTACAATAGCAGTAGCTCAATTTTCAATTAGTACCTTACATTAATTAGGGCTGTTATTTATTTCTGTCGATTGTGTGCTTTCACCTGTGCTGCTCTTCCTCCATTTTTCAAGCTTATCTGCAGAACAGGAGAGAAATCATCCCACTCTAAGACTTCTTTTTAACTTTTCTTTTTGAGATGATAGAATGTAAATTAACTGTAACTAATGTCTCTATATTTCTATTATGTCAAATTTAAATTAGTCTTAAAAGATAAGGAAAAATTCCATATGCAGAGAAACTTCTTATCAGTTCCTAACACTTTTTTATGATTAACCAAATCCTGTCTGCTTTTTGATTCTGCTCACTATTTTTAACAACTCGGATATTTATGTACATATTATGTAAAAGATTTTTGGAGAATTATCTCTTGAATTATATGTACAGGATAAATTCACAAATTCCCAAAGCTATCCTAGTACCTCTTTTAATTACAAAATCATTTCACCTGGTTACAAAACTGACATGTTCTGTATTTCCTATAGAATATTAGATTTGAAGTGTCCCATTTCCCACCATTTATTTAAATTTCACTTTGTGTATTTGTGTAATGCTACTGGTCAGTTATTACACAACCCTTTTTGGGTATTGAAACTCTAGCTATCCACAGGACCTGGAAACCACTGAAAAGTTAAAGTACTGACATGATAATATATTAAGAAGTATATAAAACAGACTTTCTTTGTTCAATGTTTATTTCTGAGGTACATCAGTTCCGGATTTATGATCTCCACTGGTGGCTACTGCTGTCTGGCATCCATTCCTGCAATTTCCCATCCACCTCATTGACCTTGCTGCTGCCCCAACTCCTTAACTCATTCCTGGCCTTGCCATGTGGGCTTGGTGACACTTCCCTTGGCTTATGATCAGTCTCCCATTTTGCTTTCTGTGCCATTTGCTCCTCCAGTGTCTCCAGTTTACCATGGTTCTCGGCTATCATATGTGCCCAGAACATTAACCTTTTCAGCTACATGTGTGCTGGTAAATTAAATAACTCCATGGCTGTGGCGTCAGTGTCAACCAGCCCATACCAATAATATTCCTCCCTCTTGTCCACTTAAAATAGGATAGTCAGCTGTAAACCACCTACTGCATAATGAGAGGCTCCTTGCACATGTAAATTCTTAAACTGTGCCTTGAAGTGGTGCCAAGGACCATTCTAGTTTAAGAGTAAAGCGAATTGAGTTAAAGTGCCTGTGTAGCTAGTGTCACTGGGTGGTGGCTAGTATGGATATAGCCTCTGGTCTGCATCTTTGTCTTACTTCTGGTTTTATATCTGGTATCATTCTCCAAATGTTTTATTCTGGTCTTCACTGTCTGGTTCAAGTGCCTGAGTCCCCCTGTACCTTTCCAGTAACAGTCATAGCCACACACCTGCCTCTAGACCTAGGTGCAACAGTGATGTGTTTTGACTTTTGTTTATTTGGGCCTGACAGATCTGTTCTTATATCTTTCTTCATCTACAAATAAGGCAGTTGTAGCACGTAGAACACTTTAATGTAGTCTCATTTTCGTAACAGAAATTTTAGTCAATCACTCCAGCTCTGACAGCATACAGTTTACATGCCCTCAAAAAGCCCATATCAAAACTTTCACAGACTGTTTCCACAAGGTCATATTTTTACTTTGTACATGCTTTCTAAAATGAAAATAAGTTATAAGACTTTTTCTGTATATATCCAGACTTTTTTTCTCCATGCTGGATCTACTGAGGTACTGCTATGTAGTATGGTTACATGGTACTATGTATATACTTACTAGACCTAGATTCTAGTTTGTAAATGACTATGTGTGTAAATTACCAACACTGGAAGATACGTCTGTTAGGAATGGCAAAAGAACTTGGGAATTATCTCTGAAAATTAATGGGAAAAAAACCCAAAAATTAAATCAGATCACTATGTTGTGAAAACTTCTATTTGGAAAAGAGAAATGTATCACATTTCCAGGAACTGCTATGTAAACAACCAAGAAGCTGGAAGAGGAACAAGTTCATATCACATATCACATAACAGGTTATAAAGTTAATTTACTATACATGTACTTTACTAACTGAAGCCATTTAACCTAGCAAAGTGTGTACAAACTTTAAAATTTCAGCTATTTATTTTCAAGAGGTCGTACAGAATAATGAACAAAAATCCTAGAATTTTCTTTCAGAGAAGAGAAGAGAAGAGAAGAGAAGAGAAGAGAAGAGAAGAGAAGAGAAGAGAGAAGAGAATATTTGAAGAGAAGAGAAGAGAAGAGAAGAGAAGAGAAATGAAGAAAAGAGAAGAGAAGATAATAGAAGAGAAGAGAAGAGAAGAGAAGAGAAGAGAAGAGAAGAGAAGAGAAGAGAAGAGAAGAGAAGAGAAGAGAGAAGAGAATATTTCAGTTGGAAAGGACTTACAACAATCATCTAGTCCAACCACATGACCAATTCAGGGCTGACCAAGTTAAAGCATGTTACTAAGGGCGTTGTCCAAATGCCTCTTAACACTGACAGGCTTGAGGCATCGACCACCTCTCTAGGACGGCTGTTCCAGGTGTCTGACCACCCTTTTGGTAAAGAAATGCTTCCTAATGTCTAGTCTAAACCTCCCATGGCGCAGCACTGAGCCATTCCCACATGTCCTGTCACTGGATACCAGGAAGAAGAGATCAGCACGTCCATCTCCACTTCCCCTCCTCAGGAAGCGGTAGAGAGCAATGGGGTCACCCCTCAGCCTCATTTTCTCCAAAATAGACAAACCCAAAGTCATTAGCCACTCTTCATAGGACATTCCTTCTAGCCCTGTC
>NW_010550817.1:19958-44770 GCF_000687285.1 Phaethon lepturus | reverse complement strand
AGTGTTTCTGTGATTTCTGTGGTTTCTGTGATCAAAGGCAGGTTATAGTGGTGCAAGTTCCCTTTCCTTGATAGTCATTTAAAGAAGGTAGCGTTTACCTTTGTGTCACCAGGCCGCTGAACATTAACCAGAGGAGACACTTCTTAGACTCTACAGGCTCTCAAACTGTAAGACCTTAAAACAATTATTAGCAGACCTGTTGTGGAAGGCAGAGCTATTTCATTGAGTATCCCTGCCCTGCAGTGTTAGGTATACACAACCAAACCAGATTTAAACTAGCTGTGGCAGAACTGAGCTCACAGGTGGCTAATCACCTCACAATTCTTAACTTTGTCAATGCCTGAGATTCTATGGTCATTTTATATGGTGTGCTTTTCCCCTCCTCTCTACGTGTGACATCAGACACATGAATATCAGGGCAATGGTGGATGTGGCATTAATGGTACAAACTTCAAAAGACATTGTTGTGAACTCTCAATCCATCACTCTATGTTTTTGCATCCACAGTGCTTGCATGCAGCACACTGTAATATGAGGCAACAAAAAATGGTGTTGGACATTTTGAGGGACAGGACCTTTTTGGAAGATAATTTTTCATTTTACTACTAAAAAGGCAGGAGAAGTCATTACAGAAAGCCACAATGTGAAACTGGCAAAAGCTTGTACTATCTTCAAACAAAGCTTATCAAGGGAGTAGAGCAGAGAGTACATTTTAATGATTGAAGTGGAGAGAAGGGAGGGAATGAGAGATCTCCCATTTGTGTAAACTTTATGTTCAAAGAAGTTGTGTACAGTTACATCCTACTCTTATCAAACTGGTAAGACACAAAGTTTGAGACATACAATCTCCAAGGACAGGCGTAAATACTAGATCAGAGGTGTTCTTTGACTCGGTAGTTCAGTTTTCTTTGCTCAAATCCTCTTAGTTTTGTACTTTATGTCTTAGTTTCATGCCGTGTTTACATCCAGCTTGCACATTAAGTTTTCCTTTTTCCTGTGTCACAGATTACATTTTTCTTCCTTCTTATTTTCTCTCATCTTCATAACAAGTCAATGCACTGAAAATGTTTCATTTCCAGTTAGCCTGGAAGCATCCAATTCTGTGGCATTTTTAGGGGAGCCCAGAATATGTTTGAAATCAAATCAGAGAATAAATCTAGGTTTTTTTAAGTAAATAGGACATTATATAAACTATGTGTCTTCTTGCTTCATCAGATTTGGCGTTGTTGAACATACCTTTCCAGATAGATTAATTTGATTAGTTCAGCAGCTGCTGAGAATACATTATGAAAGAATATGCAGTATAAAGGAGAGTAAGAAAGTTTCCCCCATGAGAAGTGGATGCTAGTCCAAAGAGAGTTATTGATGTGGTATCTTTTCTTAGCCTCTGGGGCCTGCTTTTGTGAATGCTAAGCACTTGCAAGCTAGGTGAAATTATTTCTGAAAATTGGACCCTAAGACAAAGGTTCATGTCTAATGGAAATGTTCTCATATGATTACAGTTGTTTGGTCCTGTGTTATAGCCAATTGCTAGAGGCAATTCAGCTGACCTATTTTGTATGTGATGCCTCGGCTTCCATGGAAGGAGAGGAGTCATGTCCTAGAACTGCACAAGGTGTGAAGTATGAGGCATCTCATTCTCTGTACCTAGGGCTTGGAAAGTCAGACAAAGACATGTAATAGCAAATCATTCACAATTTTTTTTTCTCTCAGATTTGCTTCTGGCTTATATGCAATATTAAACCAGAGAGAACAATTCAAAGTATTTAACTGAGCAATATTTGTTTTTCTTTATGGGTAAGGCTCAAAGTCATCAGAAGGCTAGGCTTATGGATCTGGAGAGAAATCTGCCCTCTGTCTCTCCTTTGTTTATTCTCCACCAAAAGCTTACCTCTGTTGTATCCTTGGGAATCTCACAGGAGAAGATGTATCAGCTCATGATCCCAGGTACTTTCTAAAGCCATGTGGCTGATCCTAAAGTTTTCAAATATTTCTGCAACAGCTTTGTGTGTGAAACATGCCGGAAGCGTATGGCCCAGGTCCGAATTGCCCTCCAGTCATTTCCAGAGAACAGAAAATCTGCTCAGAATTCATCTCTCTGAATTCTGTCTGCCCTGGTTTCAGCTGCACTAGAGTTAATTTTCTTCACAGAAGCTAGTATGAGGCTATTGTTTTGCATTTGGGATGAGAAAATGTTGATAACGTGCTGATGTTTTGAGTTGTTGCTAAGTAGTCAAGGACAGTCCAGCTTCTTGTGTTGGTCTGCTAGTGAGAAGGCTGGGGGTGCACCGGAAGCTGGGAGGGGATACAGCCAGGACAGCTTGACCCAGGCTGGCCAAAGGGATATTCCATACCTTATGATGTCATGCTCAGTATATAAAGCTGGGATGAAGAGGAAGGAAGGGGTGGAGGGACGTTCGGAGTGACGGCATCTGTCTTCCCAAGTAACTGTTATACATGATGGAGCCCTGCTTCTCTGGAGATGGCTGAACACCTGCCTGACCATGGGGAATAGTGAATGAATTCCTTGTTTTGCTTTGCTTGCATGTGCAGCTTTTGCTTTCCTTATTAAACTGTCTTTATCTCAAACCATGAGTTTTCTCACTTTTACACTTCCGATTCTCTCCCCTGTTCCACCACGGGGAGTGAGCAAGCAAGCTGCATGATGCTTAGTTGCTGGCTGGGGTTAAACCACTACACTGTCACATTAAGGTACAGCAAGAACATCCTTCACAGTTTGAGAGTCCTGACTTTCACCTGCAGCTCTTGCTGCTGATAATTAACTTCTGTTCATAGCTTTTTATAAACTGCAGGCGGAAATAGCAGAAAGATCATGGATGCTGAGGCCCCTCCGTGAAACTGAGAAAATTGTCTAGCAGGACAAGGGAAAGATAATGCAGGGATAAAATTTAATTAAAGTCCACATCAGGATAGGAGTTCTTTCACAATGACTGAAAGGCAACAGTGTCCTTTTCTTTGGCTGGGAGCTCTGTGGGGAATTAGGTTTTAGCTCATCTGCAGGAATACAGAGTGGACTGAAGGAACGGGTAATCTGCTGCTTAGAAGATAAAAGTGCTGTTGGGAAACACCAGGAGAGTTAGAAGACCAGAGGTATGGTCAGCCAGGCATTAATATCCCCAAGACATATTTACGAAAGCTCACCTGGGCTTCCTTAAACTTTGCAAAAGATCATCTAGGTTTCCAAGGCCAGCATGAGGAGAGAGGAATAGACTACTCAGTAATAGGGAAGGTAAACTCCCACTCTTCTTTGAGTGCAGATACAGTAATGGTATTTGAGTTACCACAAATGAGGAATGCACAAAGCAAGGAAGTTGGGTGATATTTTTCCCCCTGTTATGACAGGGAAAATGACAGTGATAACCCCTGTAAAACATCCTGGGGATAACAATGCTACCCTCAAAACATGCTCTGCTTGCCTTCTAAACACGATAGTTCTTTCTGTAAGTGATGGGATAAAGGGAGGAATTACTGCTTTTTCACCTGAAAGCCTATCCATTTCCAGTATCTGCCTTTCAAAGGCAATATTACACTATAAAATCTGAGTCCATAGCATCACCTTCCTTACACAGTTTCTCCTGTATAGAAGTTGTGAGCCCTGGGTATTCAGTGTGGTATTGCTCACCAACAGCTTTCAGAGATGTTTTCAGAGGTCTGCTTTTGTACTGGTACCGGCAACACTTACCTGCTTAGATACACAGGTGAAAACTGGGTGCTCATTTTATATAGAAATCTGGTTTCAACCATCCGTGCTCATTTTGACTTTTAACAGCTGAGATCTGTCAGGTGGGAACTCTCCCTCTTCCTAGTTGTTCCCAGACAGCATGCTGCAATTTTGGGACCCCAAATGACAAAGCAGGGAGAGAGTTGTGTAATATAGATCTTCTTTGGAGTCTATTAATCATAGAAATTAAATTTAGTTCTTCATGCCTGGAGTAACTTGGCAAGGGGACATGGAAGCAAGAACACCTTTTGCAAATAAAATTGTTAAACTGAGTACAAAGTTCTGTATGGCCTTTTATGGGAGCACACTGTTGGGACTACCCAAAAATCAATAGACAAAATAGAAAACAGTAAATCAATGTAGTTTCTGCTCAGCTGTAGAAGTGAATAATTCACCTCACAGGTAGTTCTAACTTTATAGGGTAGCCAAGATCTATAGTGAACAGCAAAAGCACAAACCTCTGGGTGCAGCCAGCAAGTGTGTAACACTGCAGAGCTGTTTAGCCCTACAGCAGGAGAGTGAGAATCCCAGGACTGGACTGAGTACAGAGGGCCAGACCAGAAAGGACGGTTTAGAAACGTCCGTTCAAACACAAGTTTTTTTTCTAAGACTTAGCAAAAAAAAAAAAAAGAGGTCTTTTCCACTGAGATGAAAAGATTGTATCTGTGATCTCTTCATCTCTTCAACAGTATGAATTTAGCTCTGTAACGTGGCATTAGACTGCCACTCTATGGCAAGACACAATCCAGCAGGTGCTCTGCCTTAGTTTCCCCAGTAGTATTTCCAACTTACTGTAGTGGCTTATGGCTTCAAGGCCAGGTAGCTTGAAAAGGTCAACCCACCTCTGTCCCTCTTGTCCTTCCTCACAGGCTGAAGAGAAAGTAGTCACACAGCGAGCTCTCCAGACCAGCCAAGCTGGATTTGCAGTGCCTCCAAAAAAACCCTGTTACCTTGTCCATGTCTCCTGTGTCTTAACCTCTGTGCAAAGCCTATCCTTTATCCTTCTCCAGGGAACTCCGGTTAACCAAACTCTTCTCAAATAATTTCAGCTGGAAGCTTCCATACTTCCAGTTCCCAGATAAGAGCTCTCACCTTTCCAGCCCTTCACATGTGTAAAGTAATGCTGATTGTGCTGGTGCAGTTTAGTGCCTACTGTAGGCAGGGATAAATCATATTTTAAAAACAATGGAAAACTTGCTGTATCATTGCAGAAAGAACAACCTCCCCATCTTTCAGGCAACAATTAGATGCAAAACCTAAAGGAAACTTCCCTTGCTATTCTCCTGCCTGTAATAAATCGGGTCTGTGCCACAAGCAACTCAGTCTGCAGTGGGCTGAAATGTGGCATCAGCACATGGTGGTTTCCAAGCTGCCTTGTCATCTTTGCTGGCAGCAGACATTATGAAAGCTTTGCTTATGCAGAGATACAGCAGAATAGTGTGTTTCCCACCTAAGGTAGGACTCAGATGAAACAAAGAATTACTAGTAGAGAAGAGGTGAGAAATCAAATTGCAGAGAAAATCTATTTATCAAGCATTTTTCCCCCAGTCAAGTACTGACTGCCTTTAGAGGTGCACACAGTAGCCAGTGACAGACAGCAGTGCCAGGTTTGGGTCAGCATGAATAGAGAGTTTGTTCTGCTTACAGGAAGAACAGTTGGTACCATTTATTTTTGATTGATTGTTTTTTAATCTCATTTGCTTATGTAGTAGTTACTTCTGAAACAGGAAGAACTCAGCGACTAGAGGCTATAATGGGGATGGGCTGCATAAATATCTTGACAGGTAAGGTAGAGGACAGTGATGGAGACAGCCAGGTCTCTGATGAAAACACTAAGGGAAGAGGAACAATAAGAAGCAATTTGTACCCACACACAGCAATCAAAACAAAAACCCTGGGCTTTGAGAAATAATAGTTCATGATAACCAGAAGGTAAACAAAGTGGTCTCATTTGATGTTAAAGAATTATCATCTTTCTCCTTACATAATAGCACTACTGTCTTCAAACAATCTGCAGAGAATACATATACTGTCCGGATGGTTATACAACTGTTTTTCCTGGCACATACTGTCTTGTCTTACAACATCCCTGTAAAAGAAATCCTATCCTTTCTAGAAGTACCATCAGTGAGTCTGAAAAACAAAACAAAAACACCCCCACATAATTGTCAATCCACTGGTGGGAGAAAGTTACATTACTGCACTAATAAGTGGGCAGCTTTACCACTGACTGCAGCTGAAGTCTCAGCAGCTCACAGCTATTGCAGGTGCCCTGTGCTTTGCTGTTCTAGCCCATACTGTGCCCAGGGCTTCCAGGAATTTGGGCAGGATGAGGAGGGAGAAACAGACCACTCACTAACATCTAATTTTCTAACTCTAATTTCACTAACACTGAATTTTCAAAATCTTTTATTTGAATTGTTTCTGAAAACAGCTTGAAGAGCAAATTAAAAATACCAGAGGATATTCTAGCCAGGTCTGTAAGAAATTTCAGTAACAAGTGTCTTGCCCAAGACAAAACGGCCAGCAGCAGCTGAAGCAGAAGCAGGATTTGGCTCAGATTACAATAGTGTTCTAGATTTGGGCCGGACTCAGTCATGACCATTGACAACAAAGGCATTATGAGGAGTTTCTCCCTGCTGCAACTTGAAACCTTTCACACAAACTCCAAAATCAAACAGACCTAATGCTTAAGCTGGAAGAGAATCCACCATAGTTCTATAATCAGAGCTCCTCAATGTACAGAAGTGTAAAGCCATGTGCCCATTTCTTTATACACTCTTCTGCTAGAGATATTATCCAGCCTGTCATCACCTTGGACTCTGATTTCCCAAGTATTCATGAGGCATCTAAATGAACAGAGATTCTTCTTTGTTTAACTCTGCAGTGTGGCCTTTATTAATACCTACTCTGCTAAATGCCTCCTCTGGATCCTTACTGACTTCTGTTTCAGTTGCTATGACATCTTTTTCATCCGACCTTAATTAATGGAATGTACAGAGCAATTATCACTAGGCTGCAGACAGGATCCAAGTGTGCCAGTGTGCCTGTGTCCAGCTCAGCCTGAGCTCTTTTCATCTTGAGGACAGGATTGTCCTCTTCCAGCCCATTGTTTTGACTGTTATTTCCATGCATCCCCTTCTTTGAGCCTCCCTTTTCTGTTAAATCAGATATATATTGCTGGTGTTCGCTTCCAAGGGCCTTGATGGATTATCTATCTCCAGCTTACTTATCATCTTTCAGACAACACTGGCTTGCCAGCTCTCACATCCAGTCAGCCAGGGATGCCATTGCCATCATTCACTGAACACAATTCCCAACACGCACGATTTGCTTGTCTTCATGCAGCATCTCATGCTGGTGGCAGTGGCAGCAAGAGACATTGACAACAGCTAGGCTGCAGGCACACAGAGCCTGCTGGCCGTATTGTCAGCACTGACCTATATTGTCTTATTGTTACCTGCCACTTTCCTGACAGTATGCCTCCATTTCTTGTCTCCCTGTACTTTGATAACAAGGTTTTTGGAGCAGAGGCTTTTTATTCTGTGCTGGTACAATGCTTTGAATTGCCTAACATTTCTAGGCCTGAGAGTAATGAAAACATTGTGGGCTTCTATTCTCTGGTAGTGTCATGTATTTCCTTAAAAAATATACTTTGCTTAATTTTTGGAAGATGAATTGGTAAGTAGTTCATCATGGTTACAATAAATAGTCAGCTGAAGCTCAGGGTTTTGTTTTAATAAAAATGTGGACTTCTGTTTGGAGATTGTTTTCAGAGTTTAAAAAGCAAAACAGAAAGTCTTTTGAATAAACAAACATCTCAGAAGCAAACCTGTATGAACTAAAGTGGTAAAAAACGCTGGCACTGGTCCTCAGAAAGTCAAACTATTATTTCTCACTTTACTTCTATAATTCTGCCTGCTCCTACAGTACTAGCATTCCTGTTCATGACTTGCAGATGATGCTGCAAATCAGGAAACATAGTTGGGTAGTAATTTTGCGGCACAGCAGGCAAAGATAGACAAACATGTCATCTCTACTTACTGTAAGAATTTTTCACTGGAAGAATACCCTGAAATTCATATATGTGATTGGGAAAGCTGGGCACTGTATTCTTTCCACTCTTTCTAGATGGCTACAAACGTGCTTGAAACACCAAACTACATTAAAAACACGCATCCTTGAATGTAGACTTAATTTCTGGGCCTGATTCCCCAAAGCAGTTGAGCTATTTTGCATATCACCATACAGTTTCCTTCTTGTACAAACTGAAACTTAAGAATGTCACCACTAGGAAGTGACTGACCTCTCCCTGTAAAATAAACAGGTGGATCCCATGATGAAGGGCATGAGATTTAGCCAAGCATTATCTCGCTTCTGAGTGAATGATTCAGCTACTTCTTTTCCTAGTAAGAAAATCAATGTGCTCTTTTCTAAGCAGAATTTCAGTAATGGGACTTAAGACTGCAGAACACCTAGATAAAGAATGAACATTTAGAGGCATTTTTCCCCGATTACAAAAATGTTTTCTTTGCGCCTTTTCACCCCTTTTTTTCAGCATTTAGTAACAAAGTGTACTTTAGTAAAATTAACTCCTTGGTCCCCAAAAACTCTACCCAGCCAAAAGTTAAGCCTTTGCCCGTACTACATAAAGAATATTTTCCCAAACAAATGCATTGCTGCTGCCTTTGACACGAGGTGAAAGTGCTACATTTTTCCAGTATTTATAGTAACTAATTGTCAAAGAAAAGAGGTAATGAGAAACACAGCCACTTCCGTCTTCACAAATTTAAGCAAAGATAAGTTCAAAAAATCCTAGCCATGTAATCAGTACAAACTGTTGCTATTATGACTACGGACATACTTAACAGTCTACTCAGTCTTTTTGTTTTCAAATTCATTGACTTCTGGTAGAATTACTCGCTTGGATTTCTTTTAAAGTGAGAGAACAGGGCTGTTTATTTTGCAGTTCACAGAGAAATGTCCTTGTGCAGTAATCAGAACTAGTTACCATCATCAAACAACTGCAGTGATCTCAATGTGCTTTAGTATCTTGCAGACAGCAAGTCAACAATGATCACACTGGTTACTCAATAAAAACAGAAAAATAATCTCATGGCAGCATTATGAGGTTAAATACCAAAGAAACTCAAAACTATTTTCTGAGTGTAAGCATTTCACATTTAAGGAACAGCATACCTGTTAGGACTCAATTTTAGAGTGCACCAAAGTAGAAATTCCACAGAACATACAATAAGTTTCCAGGTCTAATCACCCCAATGGAATTAAGCAGTTTTGTATTTTTATCATGGATCCACTCCTCAGATAGCATAAGTCAACTCTACTAACTCAGCTCTTATCACTTGAGGATCTGAGCTCCCCATTACAAAGCAACTGCAAAGCTAGTATAAATTGCCCAAGGAAGATGCTACCACAGAATGAGTTTCCAAAGCATGTTTCCTTCCTAGCAATGCTTGTCACCTGACAGACTCCGGTTTCTGGACAAGTCCTCCAGAGGTGCTTTACAGTGGGAAAACAATGGAGGTTTTTTTCCATTCACTCTGATGCTTTGAACACTGCAGGACCTCATTCTCCAGAGGAACTTCTTGATAGTTTAACAAGTCACTTTGTTCCACTGCAACTCCAGTTCAATACCTCTAGAGCAGAAAGAGTAGCATTTCTTTTTTCCTGGGGATGTTTTAAGATGAGCAAACAGATGTTCAAACACTAAAGCTAACAAAAATTTAACTAAGAATAAAGAAAAGCAAGAATTTAAAATTAGGACACAAGTGTGAGGCTATGTTGGGGAACAGCAAAGGCCAGCTGCTCTGTCAGGGCCAAGAAGCAGAGGATGATCATAAACCAGACCAGCAGGAGCCTCAGCAGCCAGTGTACCATCCCAGAACTTGAGAGTGAAGTGAGCCAGCCAGACCTGGGGTGGTAGCCAGGACCAGCTGAGAGTCTGGGCTATCAGGCAAGTCCATGCCAGTGATGCAGGTCTGAGGCAAAGCTGGGAGCAAAAGGCAGCAAGTCAGGGTCAGTGACAGTACCCATGGCCAGATCAGTGAGCTCCGTGGCCAGGCACAAGCAAAGCTGTGATAGGCTCAGGAAGGGAGTGCAGGGCCAGGCCTAAGTTTAAATGCAGTCCCTGGCCCCGTGGGTAGAGGGGGTTGGTGGGGGTGTCAGGTGAGGCTGGTCAGGGCAATTAAGACCTATTAGTGCAATCAGGTCTTTGACAGACCCTGAGTCTCAAATTCTTATTAAATTCTCACTACTAAATTCTTTCTGCTAAATTAAATTCCTAATAAATGAGCACGTTTTCTCAAATACACAGTCTTACTAGCTTGCATTGATGTCACCCTAAATACTTATTTACCTTCTGGTCATTTATTTAGGTTCTTAAATTTGGATTTGGAATCTTCTGACATTTTGGAAATTTAGAGCAAGAGATCTCAAGAGGGATTATTTATTTATTTATAATTTGAAATAATCTGTTGCATTAGAGAAAGATGTTGGTATTTAACAAGTATCTCTAAGAACAGAAGAGTATGAGAATGACCATTCTGAGTCAGTGCAAAGGTTTGTCTAACCCAACAGCCAGTGTGAAAGAGTGCAATAATATGGTGAGATTTCCCTCTTTCAGCCTCAACAGTATGCAGCTCAGCAAATCTGTGCCTCTCAAACCATATTTCAGTGATCTAAATCAAACACTGATGGGGCCTTTGTGGGTTCGTAAAAGGATTCTGGATGTAAGAATGGAGTTTCAAGTTGTCAACATAAAAGTCAGGGAAAAGAGAGGCTGCAGTCAGAACCATGAAGTTATTTTGGTCCATGCCAAATTATTCTTTAGCTTGAGCACAAGCACAGACATCCAAAAGCTAATGCAGCCTTTCTTGGAAAGCTTTGTATAATTTGAAACACAGTCATACTACAAAACCCGTTTTCATCTCAGCTTAGCAACTCTCTTCATGATATGCAAGTACCTTTCAAAAAAGTTGCCAGAACAAACCAGCTGAAATAAAAGCTCCCTTTCCCTTCTTTCTCCTAGTGATTGGAAAAAAATTCGTTCCTCTTAAAATGAATTTTTGGTTCACAGATTTTAATGCAAAATCTTTTTTTTTTTAGTAGATCCTAAATAGCCTTATTAAAAGCTCTGATTTTCAAGTCTTGATGATCAGAACTTTTGAGATTTGCATTCCAGAGAAGTGCCTGCAGCTGAAGCACCCAGGATGACTAGCTGAAGATTTACGAACATGGTTTTTGTATAAGAATTAGGCTTTAAGAACTGAGAGGCTGAATACAACCAGAAATCTAGGAGAGTAATGCAACATTAATATTTGCCATGTTGGGAATAGTTTCTAATCACTGCTATTTCTCAGGCTTTTCTTGCTGTACTTTGACGGTACTCCTACTGAATTTCTTACCTCTGCTCATGAGACATTACAGCAGTAAAAGGCTCTTCATGATTCACTGAGTGCAGAAGAATAATCGAGGGGACACTTTAAAAAGAGCAACTGTTGTTCATTTCCCAACCATTCCACTGGGGCTGAGTTCTTAATGTTTGGTAACCGGTAGAGTTGTGAGTGTATACGCTCACAAACTGGAAGTGGTTTGCAAGTTTTGCTTAATGATCAGTATTGAGAGGTCATATTAGAGATCATTCTATGAAAAATATTCAGCCACAAGGATCTGGGTTTTTTAGTCCTTTAATGAGCGTCTGTGCAAGTGCATTTTGGAGCACTGGCTCTGGAATTTCACCTATATACTTGTTGTGAGGTCACTTGATGCACTTTTCTGAAAGAGCATATGTAGGACTCAAAGATGCTGATGGTCTTTTGTACAGGGTACTTACCTAACTAAACTCTGAGGAATTATTTGGAATTTACTTTTAGTTTTCAAAACTGCTGCGTTTACCTGCCCTTGTTACTACACATTAATTTGTGTGTGTCTGAAAACTATCTAATTTTTCCAATTATGCCAGTTCATCTAATGAAAGTTATTTACCTACAGAGCTTGCACAGCCTGTCTTTACACTATAACAGTTACTACAAAGTACCCACAGAAATAAAGGCATGTTTTTCTGACTTGACAGCATCCCTCCCCAAAATTCATGAAACTACACCAGAAACATAAAACACAGGAGTACCATCATTAAAAATAAAGTGTGTGTCATCTGGAGAAACAAAGGAGAGGAACAGCTGTAATCCAGCCCACAGATATTATTTGCAGCTGATTTTCCAGTGTCAAAATGAACTGTTTCTCTATTGAACTTAGGCCAGCTTCTGTGGAGGGACAGAAAATACAATAGTAGGCAATGTGCATGACAAACAGGGTAGAACACAAACCTTTTGGCCCTCTGTAAGAATAAAGGTTTGTATCTCAACAAAAGAATTGGGAACTGGGAAGCAGGGCTTGAGGAGACTTGGACAAAAATTTTGAAAAAGGAAGATTCCAGCTTTACTGTGGAATGGCAGATACTCTATATCCCAGTGATGGTACATTTTGCTGTCTGTCATCAGTTCTAGGTTTTACAAATACAGAAGTATCTTGTTTCAGTTGATGCTTACAAATTGTATCTGGAATTCAGCAACTTGCTGGATTATTTAAGATTTCTACCATTTCTCTAGGAATAGCAGTTTTCAGTCACATGTAGCTAGCAACTTTTATGACAATGTATGAGCCAAGATGAAACTCAGCAGTTTTCCTTGATCATGCTGACTCTGTACTGTTAAAAGGACTTCAAATATCAGTATTCCTGTTAGCAAATTACATTATGAAATGTAGTGATAACTGTGGCATAAAAATGCTCTTTTAACAGAGTTATTTTATTTTTCCTAGCTATAAATGTTTTAAAAATAAGTGTTTTAAAAGATTTTCCTTATGACATACCCATGACTGGGCAGGACTGAGTACCAGAAAAGTCTGTAGCTCCTATTTCTAGCTGCTACTGGAAGTCAAAGGGAGCAGACAGCTTTACCATATGTCTGAATACACATGATATTTTCCCACAAGACTTCACCTGAATATTTGTGTTGATAGTCACATTATTATAAAATTATACTAACGTAATGCTTCTGAAGAACTAAATGTAACTTGAAGGCATTTGATTGTTTGGTGCAGCTGTTACTGAGATAAAGTCAGTATTAGAACAAATATTGTACAATGAAAATCTTGTTTCAAGCTTTTTGCTTTAATACGAAGAATGAGATAGACAGGACAAGAGACAAAGGGCACAAATTTAAAACCATTAACTTCTATCTCAACACAAGAAAACTTTTTTTTTTTTACCATGACAGTGGTCAGAAGTTGAGACAGGTTGCCCAGAGAGGCTATGGAATCTCCATCTTCAGAGATATTCAAAAGCTGACTGGACACAGTCCTCAGCAACCTGCTGTAGCTGACCTTGCTTGAACAGGAGGGTGGACTAGACAATCTAAAGCAGCGCTGTCAAACCTCAGCTATTCCCTGACTCTCTGTAGGAAGGAAAGTGAATTCTTCCTTCTTGACCAGGGTCTATTAGCCAGAACAGCAGTAAGAACGAAGCAGGGGTCAAAAAGTCTAACACGGATATAACATGAAAACAGTGCTGCACTCTGACAACCTATGAAGGCAGCTTCAGGGGAAAAAAAAATATCTTGGGCAGATGCAAGTCTGAAAAATCTCCTTCCTATCAAAAAGAACCTAACGCAAAAGTGAATGCTGACATTAGGAGTTAGCCATGTGGATTTTTATTCACAGACTACAAACTCATTTAATAGTGTTGGAATAATATAACTCAGAATTTTATAAGATTTGGTTATAACTTGCTGACTTTGTAGACAGTAGAAAAATGTTAACCAAAATATATTTTTTCCCATTAGTATTCCCATATACTAATACCTCCTTCGTTGAAATAAAAATATACTAAAAACCAAATTACATAGGTTTGCAAGGTCCGGCCATATGCAAGGTCTTTTCCTGTTCTGGTACTTGAGAAATCACAGTGGAAGCACTTTTTTTTGCCCACACCTGTTAATAAAATCCAATTTTAAACTCATCAGTTTTGTCCATCTGACAGAAGTAAGATTTCACCAGTTAAACATTGAAAAAATTAATATTCTGAGTTATGGGTAGTGTCTTTATTGATGTTTTGTAGTCAATAGCAATTCCTCTTCTCCTCACCATATAAAGAAATACATATGCATGTATTTTTTAGTTTTAATTACTAGGCAGTTCTACTAGAGATTTATTTGGTTGATGTTGGAAAAAATGTATGTGATTATTTTGGCTCTGGTGTGTTATTCTGGAAGATTATCATCTGCCAAAGGAAACTTCTGTGATGCAAGGAAATAGCCATGAAACTTCTGTGTGCTTTCAGGGCATATGAAATTTACATTTCTTTCATCAAAATAACCATCTCTGCTTTAACTGAAGCCTCTTGCCAGTTGACCCAATACACAGATGTTCTTGGAAGCATGGATGTCCCTTTTCAGCTGAAGACAATACAATAATTATAACACAATATTGATTTAAGATTTACTATTTGAAGACATGGAGTAAGAGTATCCACATATTGGACTTGCATACCAAGAGGTGTAAAGTAAGAGCAATGTCATTCTTGTGACAATTTATGTGCAGATCAGCACTTAAACCATGTTCACTATTAAACTGAACCTGAATTTCAGGCAGGTGATCCTCCTACAGCACCTGGGTTCCTGCAGTATGGACTTCTTCAAACCAGGTCCATGCAGCCCTGGCTGTGACAAAGTGACAACCTTCCCAATCCTTTCATGCTTCTCTGAACTATTTCTCCTCTTCAGCATCTGATGCTTTTGTCTTGATTGAACAGGACAAAGAAGCTGAGTTCCCTCTTTGTCATTTCTTTCTTCAGGAAAGAGTCACAGGTCTTCAATTACACAATAGTCCAACTGTTTAGAATCAAATATCTGATACTATGGAGCATACCCACTGGAAAAATACTCCAGAAAAATCAGCTCTCAGGCCAAGAGAAGCTGTATCCACAGTAAGGATAAATAAAACAGAAATGTTTGGACATCCCCTGTAACAGCTTCCTAGCATTGTAAAAAGCATTATAATCACAATGGATAAAATTCTTATGATTGACAGGAAATGTTTATGCAGAGATAATGTAGACCTTAGAAAAGTGGGTATTCGTCTTAAATAACCTCAGCCATTGAAAACTTGTCTAAGATTAGCCAGAACAAGCCATCCTCTAGGGCTGCTTATCTGCCTCCACGCTACAGAGAGGAGATAGATGACTAGCAGAAACAAGATGTAAAACTCTTGCTAAGGTTAGTCAAGTTGAATCCACCCTCAGAACATAGCTATGGAAGAGATATAGCACATGGGAAAAATGTCATTATTCTGGGGTCCGGCTTTTTTAACATCTTTACTTTTTCTCTTCACTAGTACTAGCAAACCCAAGAAACAGGACTTTAAATTAGTCTTGAGCTTTCCATTATTATTTAGGCTACTTCACTTGAACAGTAGTCTCTATTACTTAAATGTTATACATTCAAACCAGATAGGAGACTGTGCTCTGTGTATTGAAAGACATTCCTTTTTAGGAAACAGTGCTAGCAAAAATAAATTGTAAGAGACTTACCACAGTAGTGATACATAATGCACAAAAATTACTGCATCTGTTCCTAAAGTAATCTTAAAGAATCTTCATGCCTGCAAGAAAAACTAGTTAAAATCAACAGTGCTGGAGCTAATGAAATAATTTCTAAACAGTTCCAGTAAATTTTAATGCAAATACAGAGCCATTGCATTGTGTCATTTGAAAAAGTTCCTTTCTTTCACTCCTCCATTTTCATGTTTCTGTGATGACTTACTTCAGTTGTCTATCTATAGGAATGTGATGTTACCAAGTCTAAAAATAAGAGCTTCTACTACTGGAGCTAAAGAATGACATTGATTAACTTGCAGGGGTTAAGTCAGACAAGATATTAGGGAGTAACAAAATGACCTGTGTCATAACTGGCAGTGCAGTTGTGACATGGTGCATGTTTTTAGTAAACAAATGTGCAACAGCCAGATAATTTGTCATAGAAGCTCTTAAATTGATAGAGGTACTCCTCATCTTTAACTGCATCTTTATTTCTCCCATTCATGGTCAAAATCAGTCTTATCTTTAGTAGGAGACAGGGAGAATGATTTTGTACCTGAGTTTCCCAGAGGTCAGCAGAGGCACTGGGATGCAGCTTTCCTGCTGTGGAAAAGGACAGTGCACCATGTGCTCTTCAAGACAGCACCACAGCCCAATATTTGAAATTTAAATTTACCTGAGGGTCTGCGTATTACACCTGGAGTACTGCATCCAGCTTTGGAGCACTCAGCCAAGTAAAGACATGGGCTTGTTGGAGAGGGTCCAGAGGAGGCCACAAAAAATGATCAGAGGGATGGAACACCTCTGCTGTGAGGACAAGCTGAGAGAGTTGGGGTTGTTCAGCCTAGAGAGGAGAAAGCTCCAGGGAGACCTTATTGCAGCCTGCCAGTACTTAAAGGGGGCTTACATGAAAGATGGGGACAGACTTTTTAGCAGGGCCTAAAGCGATAGGACAAGGGGTAATTGTTTTGAATGAAAAGAGGGGAGATTTAGACTAAATGTAAGGAAGACATTTTTCACAATGAGGGTGGTGAAACTCTGGCACAGGTTGCCCAGAGAGGTGGTAGATGACCCATGCCTGGAAACATGCCAGGTCAGGTTGTACAGGACTCTGAGCAGCTTGCTCTAGTTGAAGATGTCCCTGGTCATTCCAGGGGAGTTGGACTAGGTGGCCTTTAAAAGGTCCCTTCCAACCCAAACTATTCTGTGATTATCCTCAACTTTGCAGTTTAGGATAGGCAAAGGAAAGCAAGAAGGAAGGAAAAAATATTCCTAAAGGAAAGTCCTCGTAGTATTTTAAGATTCCACTGGAGTCCCAAGGTCCAAAATGTCTTGGGCAAGTTGTATTTCTAACCGTACACCTGGAAACACATTGCTTTGCAACCACATAGCTCTGACAGTACATGCTAAATAGCTTGTACACTTAAAAGTAGACAAAGTAGTTTTAAATTACAATCTTATTTTTTGCCACTTACAAGGGAACAGGGTGCCTAAATATCCTCCCGTGTGTTCTGAAATCTCTTGTAAGGTCCAGAAGCTGAGGAGATAACCAACAAGGGAAAAAGTTAATGCTACAGGAATCAGACAATAACCACTCTCCCCCTTCTGTTATGTAATATACTATCATTAGGTGATGAGTGAAAGAAGCTATTAGTGCCAAGGAAAGAATGAATTAGCATTGTATGAGGCAGGAGATTGACACTGTTTGAATTCAGGATACAACTTTACAGTGACTGATTTATTTACAAAAAGATAGATACTACTCAGTTGATTTAAATTAATTTCAATCTTCTTCCTTCACAGTCATTACCAAGAAAACCTTTTTAACAACCTGTCCCCAGCTGACGAACTTTCTGCTCCACTGTATACAGAGTGCTTGGCTCTCGGTCTCCTTGCAGAAAAATAATGGCTATTAGGTGATGAGGTCTAACAGAAAAACACCACCCAGACATGTGAAACCAGGTACATTTAACATTTATATTCTATAACTCTTCTTTTATAACCACCTGCACTATCTTTTATATCAAAATCCCAAGCCTTGATTTACATAAGCATATGATCTTTGTATTACTCTGTCCCATAGTTGATGGAGGTGGGACATTCCCATTTTTGATAATTAACTTAAGTGGCTAAATCTTACAGACATTTGATAACCTTGTACTGAGTAAGATTTCCACAAAACGCTATTTAAGTATTTAAAAAAACTGGGCTTAAAATATGGTGTAGATTATCAGGGCTGACAGCCTAATATGAAGTCTAATTATTATAGCTGTGCAACAAAAATAGTGAGGGACCTAAAAGAGCAGGTGATGAGTTAAATACTATATTAATGAGCAAAAAGTCTGTGGTCTATCAAAGATGTAAGCTATCAGACACCTGTAGAATAGCATGCAGAAAATAACCAAAGATATATAACCTGTACTGAACAGAGGTGCTGACGACTGAAGTCTATGTATTCAACAAAGTAATTCAGAAGTGCAGAATAGGGGATGATAGCTAAAGGAATGCGTACAATGTATAAGTTACTAGTTAAAAAGATAAAGGGAGCTGGAGTTTGTAGCCTTTGCATTCAAGAGATTGAAGAGCTGGATCTGGTTGTATGGGACTTGGTCACAAACCGTTACTGCCCTGAATGAAACATGAAAAATCCAGCACTGAGTGAACCCACATATCTGGGCACTGCAAAAAAAAAATGGAACCTGGAAGTGGTGGTTTGAGGACCTGTTGCAGTGGCTGAGGAGCCTCCACAGTGCCAGCAGCAGACTGTGGTCCCTGCAGAGCAGTAGCAGCCAGGTACAGAGCAGCTTCTGGCCAGTGGCAGAGTCAGACTCTGGAAGCAGCAATCAACATGAACCACCACCCTATTAACTTTAGAAAAGCACTGCTGCACATGCCTGAGTTTTCCATTTTAGTACTACCTTATACTTTCCAAAGTTTAGTGCAAATTCTTCTTATACAGAAGGTGGATGGAAAGCACCTAACTTTTAAATGAGTGTTAGAAAAACATAGCAAAGGGGAGAAGGTACAGTGGCACAGGGGACAGACGAGCAGAGGAAGGGAAGGAGACGTAGCAAGGAACAGACCAACACAAGCAGTAACATACCATTCATCTAACAACAGTAACAAGAGATGCCAGCCCTTTACTCTCTAGGAGCAGAAATAAATCTACTCACAGCATTAATCAGTAATCCTTGAAATCAATAATACATAACAGACTAATGGATCTGATAAGTCATTAGTGGTGTGTAGGAAGCTTACTTCCTAAAAGTAATCTGCATGAACATTAACATTAAAGTAGTCAGAGAATGGATAATCTTGCCTGTGCAAAAAAATGATATTCTATCTTCAAGTGATATGAAAATCATAAATTCTGATTTTTTTGCATGAAAAGAATTGTCAAGAAGTCTCTTGATAAGTCCCTTTCAATATTTTTCGCATGAAATTTCTAAACTAAAAATATGTTTATTTAAAAAATATTGAGAAAGAATGCAGATATTCAGAGGATTTTTAGGATTACATCAGTAAAAATACCGGAAAAATATCTAGTTGAACTGTCTTTTGCTAAGGGACAACTATTTAGAAACTTTTTAGTAAAGATCTAACTAGCACCAGAAGTTAATGATGTGGAAAATAGTGAAATTCAGTGACTATTCCACCTTCCTACCTTTCCCTTTAGCTAGATAAAAACCCAAATAATTTTATCTGTTGTATCTAGACAATAAAAGGCTGTTCCATTACAGGAATGTTTTGTTGCAGATTTTTTCTTACTCTTTAGACAGAAAGAAAAAATCTGCAAGGTCTGTGATAAGACTAATAAATCAGATCGAACGTAGTTTTTATAAGGAATATCTACTGACAAAAAGTGTGTTGATCTTGCTAATGGTTCTGGCATAATATTTATGTGAGAGGATGACAAATTTGTAAAGCAAGTCTGTTACAGCAATCATCTGTTCAAAGAACGAACTCCTCTGGAAGAGCAGCTGTACTTGCACAAGAATGGCCTTTGGATGTCCAAGGCAGATGAAGAAAGTCCCTTCCAGGCTCTGCTCGCCAAAAGACAGATATGCCTATTAACAAGTAGCATAGAAACAGAATGGGAAGAGGCATCTTTCTGATCCCCACCACCCAAGAAGGGGGAAAATCTTCTAAGACAGTTTTCTGAAAAAAGAAAAAATATTCTGAAAATCTTTATGAAATATTTTTTAAAGCAACTCCAAAAAAAAATTCTGATCAAATTACTTTCCTCCTCACTCTAAAGGAGATCTAGTAACTTCAGGCTAGTTTGCTTTCCTTTGTTTTATCCCTTTGGTCTCTCTTTTTTTCTTTCTGTTTGTGCCTAGAAGTTGCTGTTTCCTTGAAAGGCAGGTTAAAAACTGAGTGTGAGCGCTAACTGGAAATACCAAATAGGTTAAATTCACTTCTAAAGCAAATTCTATTAATAAAACTGGTTTCTGAAAACTGGGCAAGTTTCCAGAAGTGTTTATAGATAAAAAGGTATAAAATAAGATTTCAGAAGGTCTGTAAGAACCACTGTGATAACTTAATATTACTGGTATCACTTAACCTCTATCAAACCTGATAAAGACATGAAGATTATGTCTAAGTCATATTGATTTTAATGATGTTTGTGTTTGGTAGATTAAGGCATGGTTGGCTTTAACAGCCTCTTTGTTGCTTAGGAAAGTAAATAGTGATATGCCAATTTCACTGACTAACATAGGTCCTTGCTAAACAAGTGAATAATTTACAGCTCTTGAACCCTAGAGGTCTGGCTATAGTCCACTGAACTGGGCTAAAGCATACTCTGGTAAAAGCAAAAACTCTCAGGTGAGTTCTCAGTCATAAGAGCTCCAGCACCCCTGAACATACACATGAAGAGAAGAATCACTTTATGTAGTATTGTACATACCAGTCTACTAGTTCAGAAGATGTCATCCTAAGGGTTGGAGTCCTGTTGAAAAGAAATTGAGAGCATAACTGGAAGAAATTAACAGTAGGATGGCCTCAAAAAATTGCACTCGGAATTATTTAAGTAGAGTTCTGTGAAAGCTTGAGAGTTCAAGCAACAGTTCATTTAGCATCTTATGCTGTTCTTGTTGCACTATAAATATTGCCTTAACGATGAAGTAATTTCTTTTCTCACCTTTTTCACCTTACTCAGTTCTTTCTCAGCCCCACCTAATGTACTGTTCTTCCATTTTCCTCTCACCCTTCATTTTTTCCTTTTTCCGCCAAGTGGTATCTCCCATTCATTCCTCTCTCTTACTTATTCTTTCTTCATTTCAATCTCTTTCAGTCTCTGTGGAAGAATAAATACTTAGTTTTGTAGGAAATTGGAAAAGCACAAAAGCAAGCTATTTTTCTTAACAGGGAAGTGGTGGACCATATCTGCAGCAAACTAATCTCTGGAAGTCTAACAGTCATTGCTTGGAATAATTCAGAGTTTCATATCTGCCAGTTCCACTCTAATTTTGTGTTCAAGAGTTCTTTGCACACCCAGCAAGCTAACAAGTACATAAACTTTGTAACAAGACCTTTAAAAAGCTTCCACTGGAATATTTGGTGCAGTCTTAGGGACTTCTTGTTAGGTAATGAAGGAAGCCTCCATTATAGAGGATGACATTACTTAATGATAAGATGATAACAAGGAAACATGGTTCCCCCCCAAGAGTAAAGGCATATTACTGCATGCTGCTGCATATAATATTCTTCTTGAATTACAATCATTTGGAAAAGTCTGCACTTACTCTGAAAGATAATCAACAGTTTGAAAAAGGTCCACAGCTAGTGCTAGAAGAATATAACTATATAGAAGCTATTTCATAGATACAGTTGTTTTGTTAAATAGCTATTGATCTGGTTATTTGAAAATTAGTCCTAAAATAGCATCATTCGGGTTTTAGAAGCTAGAAGGAGAACGGAGCTGTTTTCTTTTAACAAATAGCATTAAGTTAAGGGGAGCTTTGGTGGTACTTAGTGAACTACTACAAAATCTGTTTTACAGTCTAATGCACTCTATTGAACACTAAACAATGAAGCTGGGTTTGTGCATGTTGTTCCTTCATTTGATTACATTGTTCAAGCAGATGCAATCACAGCAAGATTAACTACCTTCTGAGATAAGACACAGGGCTCAGCCAGAGGCAGCTGTTAAAGTTGCACATCATTTCACAAGCACTTAACTGTTTTCAAGTAAGCAATATCTTATAAAGGAAGTGGTAGGAGATAGCTTGTTCTGCATGAACTAAGAGGGCAAATTTTGATTTCTTTAAATCGTTTAATTTGAATAGCTATTATTTTTTTTTAATTTGAAAGCATTGAACAAAACACAACACCTTTACTTACAATCTATTTTATCACATGACAAAACTACAGTGACTTGTCTCCATCTCTTCTGCAGCAGGATATCCAGTGTACATTTACATTACAGGAAATATTTTTTTAACTGAAATAATAGCTCCAACTAAAAAAGACTTTCTTGCCCACTGGATCTCATCCTCTGCAGTCACCTCTCTCCTTTCTTATCAGCTGTGATGAAAGAGACATACAAGAACCTCTGTATCTACAGAAAAATAATGTTCTCCTGTTGGACCTGTCTTTCCCCTTAACGGGAGCCGTGGAGATCCATGTTTCTCAAGCTTCTCTCCCTTGGTTCTACTTTGGAAGTAATGTTTGATATAATCTCACTTGTACACCTCTTTATTACCCTACTATCACTTTGTCTGAGCAATTCCCATTGCTTGAAAACCAAGTCACACCATGACTTACCTACCATTCATTTATACTATTAGTTTATGTTATCTGCTAGATGTTGATTAATCACTAAGTAGATCTGTAGGAAATTTAATTAAGAGAAGCACATACTGTTTCTGTTACTTCTTCAAGCCACCTGCTGTAGTGCGCCTGGAAATGATTCAGCTATTATGAAACAATATCATATGATCACATATGTTTTTCCTAGACAGCTTATCACTTTGATATAGCGAGAGGAAAAAACAGCAGCAAAATAATTTCTTAATTGTTGGAGAAAAGATTGAATATTCTGACACTACTGATCAGGAGAGCTGGGACATAAAAATATATCTGAAAGATGAACCACCAATGAGGAACACCATCTCATAATCACCCTTTAAGAGAGCTCCTCAGTTGGGAGTTGCAGCAAAATTGATTACACCTTTATGGACAGTCTGGTTCAGTAGAGAAAGGCTGAGAACTATTGCTGTAATCCACAGTAAGCATCAACAATTATTTCTTTTTCATTTCATAATATACTACAGTACTGGCCAATTTAAACTGTAAATTTTAATTAGCAAGGAGAGTGGTAGTTAGTCTGTTTGTCAAGGATCCTGGGCACTGTCAAAAGGCTGCAGCTATAACAAGGGAGACAAGAGCAAAAATTAAGTTTCAACATGAATAGCCTTTCCTAAACAGGGCTTTATTGCAAGGCCTCTGACTTCAGCTCAAACAGTAGAACTAATTCTCAGTAGCATTTGCCAGAAGCAATTTTTAGACGTAATAAATCAACACAGGATAACATACATCAGTGGTTCCTGCTCCATATTTGTCACTTAAGCATACTAAATTGAGAAGACTTGTACATAGTGAGCCCCATTACCTTCATGTGAAGACTGAAATTCAGGGCCAGTGAGTAACTCAGGAAGAGCTTGCTTCTTACAGTCTCAGAAAGCCTCAGGATCATAGGCGATGCTGAGGATATTACTGTGGTGCATATGATGGATGAAATTGGTTATTTACTCATCACTTAATAGTGGATACCTTTAAGTTGTTACAGAATATTTTATATGTAGGAAAAGGATTAACATCAATTTGAGTTTCATATAAGAATCAAATGCAGATTATACAACAGTGATTTCTAATGTAAGAACTTCATAAATAGAGGAATGCTTTGCTAATGTATTATTAACAGAATTGAATATAAGGCTTGAAATGAAAATGAAGCTAATATTTTTAACAAAACTGACTACAATAGTCTGAATTAGTCTTCAAAAGCCCCTAGAAAAAGGGTGGAAGAGATAAGCAATCTCACAGGATCAAGCTATTTTCACATAGAATGTTTTTAGGCATGGATCACCAGTGGAAGTATTATTGAATTCAGCCCATTCGTAAGTCTCATCAAAGTAGTGCTATTCATTTACAAAGGTAAGAGAACAGGCAAAGTACTTAACTCAAACTATGATTTTCAGCAAGTGAAACTGGTGCAAAAAGCTTCATGCCAGGAAACAGAAGAAGCCAACAGCTCCCAAAGGAACTAGAAACCAGCCACAGCAGCACAGGCAGGAGAACAGGGCCCCCCCACCAGCCAAGGGCCCAGCCCTGCTGTACCTGAAAAAAGCAAGCAGGACAGGCTGAGCGACAGCAACTAACAGTCCAGATCTTCACACATGCCCCTGAAGATGATGTTGTAGACCTGAAGTCAAGAAACCATATCAGGATCAAACCTACTAAGAATAGTAAGGACAAGACATCTCAGGAAACAGGTCTAAAGTCAAGCCAAGACCAAAAAGACACAGACCTAGCAGGGCTGAAGCTGCAAACTAGCAGCACACCTGCAGATAAGCTCAAGCAAAAAGGGAGTATCCAGGGCTGAGCTAAATAGAGCTCCTGGAAAGAAGAGGTGGATAGAGGCAACAGGTGAGGCTGGTCAGGGAGATTAAGGCCTGTTAGTTCACTCAAGGCTCTGCCAGTTTGAAAGCACAGTTGCTTCCCTTGAGAGTAGCTGACTTACTAATACCTATGTAGCTATTCTATTGTCTTTTCTTGCCAGACTCGCCAAGGCAAAAAGATAAAAAGAAAGCATCTCTTTCAAAATTGCAATTTGATCACACAGTCTTGAATTACATCCCCAAACATTCCTCATGCCGCATTCAAATTCACTATGGTTTCTCTTCAAGTTCCTGAAGTGAGTGATATTTAAGTGATTTTCAGCTTCTCTTTTACTCTCTAGAAGTTGGACTTTAACAAGCTGTCATATCAAATAGACATGAGGCTGTTCATGTTTCCGCTCATTTTATCAACACAGCAAGAGTACTCTGAATCAGGGAGAGAACAGAGGGCATGTCAACGCCATACAATGAGCACCATGCAGAGATGCTAGTTTGGACTGTGGAAGCAGAATGGAGACATCAGCACAACACTTCTTCCCAGCTAATTACTCCTGCTGAGCATTGCTTTTCAGTAATTTTAACTGTTCAAATCATAGTGCTGTGCTAACTTTATTCTGTAACTTCTTTTGCTACTACTAGCTTCTCTGCACAGCACAACAGCACATGGTATAAGCACACTAAAAAAAAAAAAATTAAAAAATAGGTGGGGATAATAGTCATGAATCTGCACCACCTAGTGCTCTTGGGTGTCCCTGTGTTGGATACAAAAAGATCCCTGATATGGGGAAGGTGTATAGGGTGTATATCGTGTTCTGTAATACACTTTGGGATATTC
>NW_010550817.1:0-19927 GCF_000687285.1 Phaethon lepturus | reverse complement strand
GGGAAAGAGAACTGGCCGCATTGATTCAAGGCACATCCTGTAGGGCTCCTGACATTTTGCAAACAGGAAACCCAATGGCTGCAAGTGAGCACAGGCAGGGAAAAATGTTTTGAGCTGTCACAAGGCTGTGAGGAATGTGATTGCATGCTGTGCTGGCACAAGTCATGTGCAGGGCCAGCTGTGCCAATAACCACTTGAAAATGTAATTGTAAGAGCAATGGGGCCTGTGTAAGTGCTGTGATACCTGTTTGAGATAGTGTGATTCCTCAAAAATATCCTCGGTTTTGCGTAGCTGTGGATTCTCTGAAGAATTGTGTTGCTTTTTTTTGGTTTTGTTTCCTTAAGACAAATGAATTAAATGTGCCAGGGCCCTGAGTGACTAGGCCTTAACGCCCCTAATCAACCTCATCTGGGACCCCACCCACACCCTCTGCCCCGAGGCCCAGGACCTCTACTTAAACTGAGGTCTGCACCTTCAGTATTTAAGCTCTGCTGCAGGAGTGTTCTTTTCTAGTTTAGTGATTGCCTTAGCTGGTTATCGATTCTAGCCCTGACCTACAGGCTGTCTGTCTAGCTTTATGTCACGTTTGCCTTGTCTCTGTAGGGTCTGCTGAGTGCTTAATGTGCTGTGCCTGACCCTGGCTGGTCTTACTGGACTAGACCTGACCTGTAGATCAATTCTCTGGTTTGACCTTAGGCCTGTACTATTGCTACAACTTGCTGGATAACCTCAGTAGTTGATCAAACCTGGCTGCTCTCTCTGGGCCTGTCTTGCTCAGGTACTGTGGGCACTACCAGCCTTGTTACTGTGCCTGGCTCCTTGTCCATTAGGGAGCAGCTGGTCCTTGCTGCATCCTGACAAAGCAAAGCCTAACAGCTATAGAACTGATCTGTATAGCTTTCAGACATCTTCAGTGGCTATATTTCTATTCAATGTAAAGTTTCTTCTTAATGCTACTGTTAGCGATGCCTTTACAGCTCACAGAAATCTTTCTCCTTATCCTCCTCAACTGCCCTTCAGGCTGTTCTTACAGTTTGTCATTTAGGTAATGTATTTTCATATTGCTTCCTAAAGGCATGGTTTTTCCTTCCTGTGAAATGAGCCAGTTCAGAGAACTGAAAACAAAGTGCAGCAGAAGTGAGTACAAAAAGCTGATGGAGGCTGAGCATAAGGGAGGATACAGCTCAATTCTGGCTTCTTTAGATATCCCTATTCAATTACTTGTAGTCTTTTTCCCTAGCTGTGCAGCAGTTAGAGGGTTGCTTTGGTTGCTTTTACTGCTTCTGAAAGCAATTACAGGGCAATTGTTTGAGTGAAGACTTCTACTTTAATTGAGGTAGCCCCTGTTGTCAAGTCCCAGGAGTAAAATAATGACAAGACAATCCATATGGCACCAGATTACTATGTGAGTATTTTGACTTTGTTTGTCTTACCTTAAAAGTGTGAGAAGGCAAAGGTTTGTTATGGAGCACCGTGGGCTAAACTGCAACTCAAATGTGACCCCTCTTGTTCTATCAGTCAGGTCCTACCACACTTTACGAGTGAGGCCTGCCAGGCCAGATGCTGTTCTCATAAAGCAGGCTACTGAGGAAAGGGAAGTAATAACATTCCTTTCTCCCCAGTGCAACATTTCTCACCACAGAACGAACTCATTTTTAGCGAGAAGCTGTAAAAGACTGCAAGGGTCAGCAGGTTTGCATTCTAAGAGTGTTAAAACAGGGGGTTTCCTCCCACCCAAAACTACACAGAAGAAAGACAAAAAAGACAGGAAGGCAAAAGTAGTATCTTCATCTTGCAGTTCAGAAATGGGACATGGAGTAAGAGCTGCGTAAAGCCATTCGGGAAGTCCATAGCAGAAATATAGGCTGGTGATTCCCAGCTTTGTCTAGAAGACCTGTCTGTCCTCATTTGCACAGAAGGCTGCTTGCTTCTAGAAAGAAAAAAAGAAATTATTTCTGCCTCATGGCTACTACCAGAGAGGATGTTGGCTGTTCGGTTGCAGAGTCTGTATTTGTGGGTGTAAACTTGCTGAGGGATGAAAAAACTGAAGGCAGAACTATAGCTGCTGGTTATAACTGCCTGGCAGTGGTCTGATGTGGCAGCAGGTATGGCCTCGTCAGATGGGGACCATGGCAGCAGAAGCTACCTCAACAGTATAATTATGCAAAACAGACCAGATGCTGTTTACACCATGTGGAAATAACTTATTAACATTCAGAGATACTAATGATGATAATATTAGGTGGTGTTATAGGAAATATTTAAAGTGATTTAGTCAATCCTGTTTGACTCTACCAGATACTCTAGAAAGGCAAGAAAAGAAAAATACTCCTTTTCTTGCCTTCTGGAGATACAAGAATCTGTTTTCAGTATAAGGCTCGCATATCAAGTAAGTTTCTTTTGCATCAGTGTAGAGGGGGATCCTGCAGGATTTTAGACAGGAAAACTGCTCCCCCCTCTTCTGCAGTTCTCCCAGCCTTAATCTTCCAGCTTCTTAAACGCTGTCTGCATTTGGTTGTTAAATCACTTTTGCCCCACAAGGAACTGCTTTTTTCACAATGTTCTGTATAGTATTTACATGATAAGTAATTTGTCATGGACCCATGGTCATAGGAACCTAAATCACCAACCTTTCTAGTATGTCAGGCTAATATATCTCAAAGGATGCTGCTTTGCATGCTGCTTTGCACTTAGCCTTCATGCTGTTCTCTAGCTTCTTTAGAGCCTCTCTTCAACCCTTGCAACCTTTTAAAGGCAAGGGCCTCCAGGGCACCAGTGGCCCTTGGTGCTTTGCTTAGGGAGACAGTGCCACAGCCTGTAAATGATCTGTTCACCTGTTCTCAGAAAGCTTTAAAGTCTTATGCTTTGTGGGAAGCACTTTCATGGTCCCTCCTACCAAGATGCTAACAGGGCAGAGCAGGGCCTTGGCTTCTTTTCTCATGCTTTCAGGCTCCGATGCCCTGTGCATGGGGTCCAGAGGCAAAGAGAGGCTGTGCAAAGCCGAACTGGTGCATGGACGTGACCCAGCCTTGTGGAGCTTTATGTGGAATTACTAATTGAGGCACTGTAGTGAGACAACTTTCAGGCCTTGTGCTAGCATGCTCCATTGCACCAAAGTAACGTGTGTAGCACTGTCCTAACAGTATCAGAAGAAACAGTCCTGCACTGACAGATTATGCATAGAAGAGGTGCGACTTTTTTATCTTGTGGAACTTTAGGTTACAGGTTGCCATGCTGAGTTTTTTCCAAGGAAGGGTGAAAAGACTATAAAAAAAACCCCAAACAATAAAATACCTGTTAAGGAATGACAAGTTGGGTGTTAACTTTGGCTAGTAGCTTTTGTTTAAAGTGTGCAGGAAAGCCAAAGATAAAGTATGTTATTTTGTCTTTACAGCTATTTTAATCTGAATTAAGAACGCTTATCTTTTTTTTTTCTAGTGTAGAAAAAACTCTAGGTTCATGTGATTTTAAATGCTCCTTAATTGCTGATGTATTGTGAGCTATCAAGTAGATATTTAATATATATAGGCTTTTATATAGGGGCAGACACTTGCAAACAATGGAAGTGTTAAAGTTCTGACATGTCAAGGCCTATTTACAGAGTAGCTCTTAGGTACACTTGTCTAACAGAGCCATTCAAACCTACTGAATAGAAGTAATTCCCACTGATACTTGGAGCTGTTATGGTTTTATGTCAGGACCTACACAGACATCTTCCAAGCCACAAATTATATAACTGAAGAGGTTGGGAGCAAGCAGTGGTTTTAGATATTGAAAGTTATCATGGCATAGTACGCTGTTTATAAGGAGATGACTATAAAAGCAATTCTGTAGAAGAGGATTGACTGTGCTCGCTTTTGAAATATAGTTACTTTAAGTTAACTCCTCTCTTGAAAGAGAAAGCAAGTGTTTGTGGGAGTCTTTTGGAAGTAAAAAAAGAAAGCGAAATGTGTTGTTATAAAATGTATATTTTTTTAAAGTATAAAGTAATGTTTGACTAAGTTGCAGTCATATGGTGATGAATGCCTTCCCTGAGGGCTGTTGGTGGGACGGTGTAAGCTTGATTTGAATTATTGGCTTGTATGAAGACAAGCAATGGGATGGTGGTGTGGTATGTGGTGGTGTGCACTGGGACAGCCTTTTGCTGCTGAGAGCTTGCCTGTAAGAAGGGAGCAAAACTCGTGTTCTAGTTATTCACTTGGTTGTGCATGCTTCCCTTGAAAAGAACTGAGCTCCAGTGCCTTAGAAAAAAACTGAACTGTTTCTACTGATTTTAGCCAAAGAGCAGAGCTGTATCTAGCTGGATGGAAGCTAAATACAGTGATGGAGAAATAGGATGGTGGCATTATTGTGCCATTCTCTCTAGGTCCATTCTTTCTCCTCTTAAACATGTCAGAGAAGCCAAGGTAGAAAATACAGGAGGAGTAGGAAAGGGAGAGATGGATGTGGATGTGAAATGCCAGAGGAACAGTGCGCAGATGAAACAGACTGAACGAGAAATGATGATGGGAAAGTCTGCATACTTTCTTCTTGCCTAAGAATAATGGTGAAGTGTCTGGTTTGCTAGCTTTCACTCCCTATCTCCATGATGATTACAGCTATGACTGTGCAGAAAGACTGACTTTTTGCAAGATGCTGTATGACCTGTCTTCTGTAGCTGCTACTTGGTGAAGATATATATGGTTGGCTGATCTGGGAGCCTGTAGCCCATGTCTGTAGTTGCTGTATTTGATAACTGTTTGGTGCTGTTGAACCTGTGCAACTGCAGATGGACTTTTGTTGTGCAGTCTGAGGAATATCTGTGCCAGCTCTACTCTCAAGCCTCAAGTGAGACCACCTAATGTCTCTGAGTGGCTATCCTACTCCAGCACAAGCCTCCAGAGTCCCTGCTTTCTATGTTCAAATTACATCTTTTGTAGCAAGTGACTGGCTAGCAGACAGCGAGATCTGACATATGGGAAAGTAGATCCCTTTTTGTTAAAGA
Organism: Phaethon lepturus; assembly: GCF_000687285.1. Lineage (NCBI taxonomy): Eukaryota > Metazoa > Chordata > Aves > Phaethontiformes > Phaethontidae > Phaethon > Phaethon lepturus. The sequence goes on along the minus strand of NW_010550817.1, from coordinate 14,942 downwards.
ACAACATCTGCAGAGTTTCCTCAAGCGGGCAAAATCAGGAGTATGCCTTACACAGTTCTGTGCAGGACTAAATCAATCTTATGATCAAATCTTCAGGGTTTTGAAAAGACAAACTGTTGCATGTTAAAAGGTGAGCATAGCTAGCCAATCATCATGTGTTGCTCTGGATCTGCTACTTTTACTGAATTTCCTGTCTCTGGTGGTCCTTTTGGTCTGTGTGAGAGCTGTGAGTTAACTGAACATCATTTTGTATTGAATTGTGTTGTGTGGTGTGTTGGCAAACTCTACAGTGGAGTGGGACCAATGGTGCCGATACAGCAGTTCCCAGTGAAGCTCTATTTGCATTCCTTGTAAAGCGCTACTGCTGCCTCTGCAGGATTCAATTTCCTTTCTATTTTTATATCATTTTCCAAGTCTGTAGTTAATACTAACTGACAGGGCCAGCTGAGAATCTTGGGATTTCCTATTACAGACAATTAAGGAAAATACTAATTCATGTACAGACAGATGCCTTGTGGTAAATTGCATTGCATGAATATCATTGCCTTCTCTGCTAATTCTGTTTCATACTGATTACTGAATCTGTCTTCTACTGTAAGGTGCTAGAGGCATGCAGCAGCTTATCCAACAAGTAGACATGTCAAGAAAGCTGCAGAGAAACTCTTATGTTTTTCTGAAGTGTTGCTTTTATGGGTCAGTTGTCCTAAATTGTTTTCTACCTAGAATATATGCGAGCTTGCATTTTAAGCTTTCTTAATGGAGCTTGGAGAAGGACCTGGGAAGGGGACTTGCATTCATCAAGGACTTTTCCAGTTCACCTTTGTTATTACCAAATTGGTGTATCATTCCATATTAGGTTAGAATCGAGCTGCTTTCGTCCAAAAGAGATACCGCCATCAGGGAGCAGCAAGAGTGGGCTGCTCTGCAAGGTAGGCAAGCCAGGAGCTGAGGATGACAGCGAGGCAGGTGGAGGAAGTGGCCTCACCAATCCCACAAGACCTGTGCTGTAAGAGCAGAGAAGGGCCAGTGGCAGTAATCAGGACAGCCACAGTAATCAGTAGACAAGTCTATATAGCGATGAGGCACATCCAAGGTTTAATGACAAAGCTGAGTCAGGGTCTGGATCAGCAAGGCACATCACACATAGTGAGGCTTACCTACAACATAGCTCAGGGTTGGAGGCTACACTTCAGACCTGCTCAGCCAGACCAACATGAGGGTCTGAACTTAAATGCAGCTTGAAGTGAAGTGGAGGAAGTCTTGAGGTGGCTTCCCACAGCACATGAGCTTCACCCAGTGTTGCAGCTGCACTGTGTCGGAGCTGATCTTGAGAACAGGGCACTCAGAGGTAATGGTGGCATGTTGCAGAGCCTGTTGGTACATTCGTGCAGCCGTTGTAAACGACTACATGCTTGCCCTGTTCTCGAGCTATTTCCTAGACAGGAGGCAGGATATTGGGTTAGATGGATCTACAGTCTGATATGGTGCAGCCATTGTTATGGTAATGTGTTAAACCTTTCTGGCCTCAGAATAATCTTAATTTGGACATAAAAGAACAGGACTTCAAAATTCAGCTGAATTAAGTGCCTCAGGCTGAGCAGGTTGGACATGTAATACTTTGGTAAAATAGTATTTACTTATTAGTTATCAGTATAAACATATAATCAAGTATTCGAACAAGCAGGTGGCTGTGATCAGAATTACAATGCTGGCCTCGTTAACTAACATCTTATGGAATAGGTCTGTTTCCTGGGAGACTGGCTGTTTATCTTGTCAGTGAAAAGGTCTGATAGTTTAATCCCTGTTCTCTAGGAAGGAATGTGCTGGAGTCTCCTGACTCATAACTTGTCAACAAGCAGAAGGGTGAATTTTGGTTGTAACAAGTCTGAGTACAAGGAAAGATGAGCAGAGAGGAAGGAGATCAGTGCTTGTCTTTCACCTCAGGTGTGTCTCAGAGGGACGTGAGAGCCGCTTCACTGGAGTCACACCGATTTGCTCTCGTCTGCCCACACTGGGTACCAGCAGCAGGGACACTAACGGCAGGTCTCGCTTTTACAGTCCTCTGCCTGATGAAGAGCTAGTTTGAGCGTGCAGACTCAGGCCATAAACATCCTGCCTGCAGTACAGGTGTAGCCCCCAGCTAAGTAGCTAAGTCAGAGTTGCTACTTTGGGGAGGAAAAAAAGACTTTCCAGTTGTAAACAGATCAAACTTCATCTAGAATCAAGGAAATGCACAAGTAGGGCCTGAAGCAGATCAGAGATTACACTTCAAACCGGCTTAAGCAGAGGCAGTTCGTTCAGTTGAATTTTGAAACCTTGTTCTTTTATGTCCAAGTTACCAATTTCAGGGCACTTTGGATGAATCAAAGCTACTAGCAGGCATGCTTAACACTAATTTCCTTGTGCTGTGGAGAAAAATACAGACTAGATTCCTAGAGTTTAACATGAAAGATGGGAAATCAGTACAAATAAACAGGACATAAGCTCAATATAGCATGAATGTTCTTGGTTGAGGTTGCTGAGTGCCCTTTAAGACAAGGATATGGCAAAGCTCAGTAACTGGATTTTAACAGACTCTATTGCCACAGCGTGCTTCTCTAGCCCTGCTGTGCCTCTGCTTTTATCTAATTTTATAAGTTCATACCTCAGCATGGTTAACCCTGATTATGGCCATTCAGATACCTATTAAATGAATTGCTTTTTATCAAGTTTTGTTTCCATGGTCCTTAAAAAACCTCAAACACTAGGGTTTACTATTAACTACTGGCAGAACAAAGGCAATCCATGCACCTCCAGCTTGCTACTAATTCTTTGTCTCCTCTCTCTTGGGATACTGCAAAAACAATATCTAACCACAAATACTTTTTCTGTTGATCTGAATAACCCAGTGAGTGCTGAGACTTGTATTTTCTATTCATGCACTGCAGCCATCCTAACCTACAGCATTGGTGTTGCAGCAAATGAGGGCTCTAATTTAAGCAGTTAATATTATAGAGAGCTGATGTTAATATATTATTGTATAGCTATTAGTGTGTGTATATATGATGCCATTTTCAAAAAACATGTAGATCACTTGGCACTTACTCAGGTATGTAGTTTATCATAGAATCATAACATAGTCCTGGTGAGAAGGGACTCAGGTGGGGTCTCATCCAACCTCCTGCTCAAAGCAGGGTCAGCTTTAAGGTCAGACCAGATTGCTCAGGGCTTTATTCAGTTAGGTCTTGAAAGCCTTCAAGAATGGGAACTGCATAGCCTCTCTGGGCAACTTGTTCCCCTGCTTGCCTGAAAAGGTTTTTCTGTATCTGCAGTTGGAGTTTTTCTTGTTATTACAACTAAATCCATATTGTAAAACAAGTATGTTGGATCGTAGTTCAGCTGTTTAACTGGGAGCAATGTCAGATGTAGAACACAGCGCTGAGAACCGATGTTGGCCATAGGTGAAGTGCTGCTGACAGGAATTTTGCAGGCTGATGTCTCTAAAATCTGTGCTCCAGTAGGGATAGAGGGGCCCTCCTCATGTGGTGCTTAATTGCACATGGAGCTCAATGTCTGTAACTCAGCCAGAGTAGAGGCTGTTACAGAAGCAGTGCCATGACACCAGAAGTATCCCAAAGTAAAAGATGTGTTTGTAAAAGTTGTACTGACTGGGTCTTCCATACCTTGTTTTCATAACAAGTTTTACACATCTTCCTCCCCTGCAATCTAGGCACGATTTGTGTCTGTGTCTGCTGCTGCTCATATCTTTGTAAAGCAGCAAAACCAGCGTGAAATTGATGTGATCTTCTTTCATTGCTGCCCAAAAGGTTCTGAATAGCAGCCCTGGAACAGAGCGGGCTTGTTGACTTCATTCTGCAGCTGCATGACAAATCTGCCTCTAAGCCTGAAGCTTCAAGAAGACAGCACAGCATCTGTTCACATAAAAGATAGCTTTTGGCTTGTCTTTTTGGAAATAATGAGAAATTTAAACTACTGGGTTTAAATGGAAACCTAGAAACAGGTGACTTGGGCTTCCCTCATTTGCCAAGAAAAGCTTCCCACTTATCTTTGACAAAGGACTGAATGGATTATCCTCAATTTCAATTAAATATTTTTGTTCCACATGTGGAGAAATTAACATCTAATTTACAAGAAGCTTCAATCCTGGTATAATAATTACATTCTATTATATAAATCTCTGTTTAGTCAAGGTATGAATATGAAATCTCTTTGATTTTTATAGGCTGGTTCTTCCTATATGCATCTCTTTCTAGATGCATTTTCTTGTCACTGTAACAACTTCCTATCAGTTTGTCTGACACTGATGTCAGACTCAGTCAAACTCCAGAGAAGCTGCAGTTAACCCAGGGCCTGAATGTGGAGTACCAGCGAGTAACATCTGAGCATCTGATTTCCTCGGGCTCATGCATAGTTCTGCTCTGAAGTCTGATGCATCATGCATGCAAGTTTAAGAACAAAGAACTATATTCTTTCACCAGATCTTCAAGCTGCAATATCTTGCAATTTCTCCAATATCTTTTCATTCCAATTATGTACACAAGTTTGTAAAGTTTGTAAATTTGTAAAGTTATGTACACAAGTTTGTAAAGTATGGACATGTTAGTAAAATCAGTGTTTAACTATCATTTAGCAGATTTATAGCCTGACTTATAAAAATGTCTGTATGTTTAGAAGTTTTTCTCTTTCTTGTCTAGCTTAGAAGTTTTTATTATTGAGTACTGGGATCAGCACTTAATTGACAAGTATTCTACCATAGAACTAAGCTGCTGTACACCTGTCTCTGCTTCCCAGTAACCTAGAAAAATATTCCTGCCTGTACAAATCTGGCTGATCTGCTCTGTCAGGAGCAATTTTTCAACTTAAACTTTGGTACTCAAAAGATCTGTGCATTCTTTGATCTGAGATGCCTGGGTTGATACTTTGAGCTGTGCTAATTTGTGTTGCTGGGTCGTGGTGGGTGCTCATGGCCGTGCTTCCTCACCACTCCATACAGCATTTTTGTTGTCTTTGGAGAGTTTGCACTGGAGACTGGCAGACTTTACCAAAACAGGCTTTCAGATAGGAAGCTTCAGTTCCTTGGAGGAAAGAAAGATTTGCAGGACAAGGAGTTGAAAAATTGATTTGGGGCATGTGGCTTTGTTCAGCCATATCTGAAAGTGCCTCAACATTAGAAGTGAAACTGAGACAACAAAGTCTGCCAGAGGCAGTAAGGGCAAAGTTTCCTAATATAATGTGAATGGTTAGACCTCTATCAGTGATGTTTATTGCCAATTGTTTGGAAAGACCGTGATTTTAAAATCTTGCATATGTTTTTTCCCTGTCAACCTCAAGAAAACCCTTGATCCCAAATTGTCTTAAACAGAAATATTCATGCCCATACACTGACCTAGCTTACTTAGCGGAGCCTAATGGTAGATGGAGAGATCAGTCTGCTGCACAGAGCAGTAGTACTGCATTTGCTTCTTGCATTGATTCTGCATGTTCCAACTGGCAGCTGCTGTGTCTCAACGTACATCATGCATATCACATCCATTTTCTGTGTGCAAAGCCTTGTATCATGTTTGGTTTTTTTTGAAGAGTTGTAGTGGATAACTTGAAATATGCATAGGAATATTCTCTTTTCCTAAACAAAAGATCTCAAGTATCTGAAAAGGAAATTGGTTACCCTTGGCTGCATTATCTGATCAGAAGGGCATGCAGAAATGTGCCAACTAGAAATATTTCCACCATAGAAAGAGCTGCTTGTTCTAGCTTTTGCTTAAAAGGCCACTGGAAATACCTTATTAGAATCACAGTCCTGGAGATGGACTATTCCTTGTGTTTTGCCATTGAAATAAAGCCTTCCAGGAGGAGGTCTCTAGACCTCATTATAAAATCTCACAGTAAGAAGATAAGAAAGTTGAGTTTTGTATTACCTAACAGAAAAAGAAGGCACAAAACACTTAAAAGGGGAGGAGGAGACTGCCAACTGTATCTTAGTGAGTTTATTGGTATTTTTTCTTTTACAAGTGCTGGGTGAAGTTATGTTCAGAAATATCTGTACGACCTACAAGACTAATACAGCTGTGACAAGCCAGTTCAGCACTACAAACAGCAGGGATTTGTCAGAATCAAAACCATGATCTCAGCTGGCTGGCAACTGATGAGATTTTAACTTTTGGAATCCATGATAAAATGCATGCAATTTAAAGCAAATGAAGGTGTATTAAATTATTTACTTTTTAACTATAGTTATATTAATGAAATTACTAAGGAAATCATTGGAGACATGTCCCAGTGGACTATTTTAAAGTATTGCTGCCAACAGCAAAATGTATGACTTGATAATATCCTTAGAGGGATAAAAATACAGTTCCAAGTAGTTAGTAATCAGATGGAGACAAAATCCTCTTTTGAAAAATAAACACAAAAGGTTTCATTAACTGTAACACTGAATTGTAACATGGTTCTTAGCCTGAGCTGTCAAAAAAAATTTATTAGTGGTCCTAAGGGCAGGTGCATAAATTAATGCTTCTACATTTTTAAGAAGTGTTTGGTAACTTTTTTATTTACCAGCAGGTGTCACTGGAGTCCAGCAGAGAGCTATTATTACTTTAAACATCTTTTCTGCTTAATCGAACCTTTATTTCAAAGAGAAACATTTGGTATTTGTACATGTTGACGTGCATCCAGTAAAAATGAAGAACTGCAATCAATGCTCTTTCAAATATGTTTTTTCCTGTCTCAGCTACAGATAACTGTGGGTGGATAATTCAATGCATTGAGAAAGAATTCTGATTTTTTTTCTCTGCAGCATGCCTGAATCTGGTCCAAGCTGATAATGACCAAAGTGATTTTTTGAAGCAAAAGTGAAGCTGGTTAGCAGTGCCTGTATGATTACTCAGCCCTTGCTCAATCTTCCATTGGGGTGGGGGAGATGGAAAATAAGCCAGAAGACCCAAGTCTTCCCTTTTTTGGCACCTGTGCTGAAAATTACAGAGAGTCTGGGGATCGAGCGGGACAGGAAGGACCTGTCAGCCACAGAGCAGCTCTCAGCAAGACTGAGAAAGCATTTAAGGAGGAAAACTAGTGGAAGTTCCACTTTTGATGTCTGTAGGTACCTACCTCTGGAAACAAGCAGTACAGTCTTACTGATGTCAGATGTGTTTTTCCTCCAGTCTTACATGTAAATTACTTCCAAAGGATACAAAGAACATGCATAATCACATCTCATTAGTTTCATGCACTTGTACTTTATATGGATGTTTCTCTGAAGAGCTGGATCTTGCTGCTTATACCTTTCATTAGAAGACACGGCACTGTGCTGAGCAAGACTACTTAGGATTGAGCTGAAGTAGAGCATGGAATTTTTTTTTTCTATTTTAATGAACTGTAGTTCTTGTCTGCTGTGTGTTTGCTAAACAGGTGATGAGCAAAGGTATTTTGATTGAAATGTGCTTTCAGGTACTCTGAGGTATTTGCTATCTGAAAGGCACAAAAAAGCACCAAGTAAACACCTGTGGTTACTACATAATGTTCAAGCCACTTGCTATCATACATCAAAAGATAAAAGAGGAGTTAGTTTTTGCCAGCTATGATAAAAGGCTTATTCTTTATGAAAACCACCAAGGAGACATTTTGAGTTAGTTGAAGCAGTCTTAGTTTGAGCGTAAGCTCTTGCATCCATACATTCCTCCAATCTCTTTCAAATTTTCACCAAGAAATGACTGTGCTACACAGTAAACATTTATCTCGGAAATTCAAGATTGCTAAACTACAGCATAAGGCAGCTGCTGCAGGCCAGTGTATTATTAGGATAATAATGTGCTTTTGGACAGTAAAGGCACTGCCTGCTCTATTGCCCTTACATGCGGCTAGATCCAGTAATGAGTCATTTTTTTGATATGTCTAAAGAACCAGTCAATACACAGGGGTTTTTTTAGCCTTTTGTTATCTTCTTTAAATACATTTCTGAAGTACTGTGCCACCACTTGTTAATGGGTTCTCTACTGCATGCTGTAGGATGATCCTTGACAATTTCCACAGAACGTGGTTACTTTGTACGCAGTGAACCTGCTAAATGTGGAGAGGATTGCAGAGCTGGCACAGTGTGTGGCCCTGGATGTACCAGGGTCTTGTGCAACAGGCGGAAGACATTGCATCTTTCTTCATGGTGCTGCATTGTAATTTGAATAAAGGTAAAAGTAATTTGTTCAGGGCTGTATTCTGGCAGGAAACTAATGAAGTCACTAACTGATATTTTGTTATGTCCTGCTTTCCCAGGAGGAAATTTTTGGTTTTTTTTTTTTGAACTTTCATTTTATCAGCTTAATTTGCTAGGTAGTACATTAATTCTGCCATGATGTTCAGGGACACGTCCATCCAGTCCTCCTTAGTCCCACAAGTTCTAATTCTCCGTGGATTTTCTTTTCCAGTTGTAGTTTATGTTGCTGTTCTGTGTATCATCAAGTACAACCCTCGAAGGCCACACAGACTGGTCTCAGTGCAACAGCCTAGTTGTTTGACCTGATATTGCAATGGTTTAATGTTTTATAACTGCTGTAAAGTGCTTAGTTACTGGCCAATTTCTAATCTTTCTAAGAAGCAGAAAAAAGTACTTGAGAAATACAAAGGTGAAAACAAAAATCTTGTAAATAAAAACTCAAAAGGGAACTGAGTGATTATAGCATCTGCATAGAAGAGCCACACAGAAACCTAATAATCAAAACTACGAGGACAAAGGAACATAAGGTATAAGTGTTGGTCATGTACATGCCCTTTTTAACTGGTGAAGGAAGCAAATTAGCAAAACAAGCAATGGAAATGGCTGCTACCCTATTGCTGGAGGAGGAATAGAGTAGGACAATGACAGTCCCACCAATGAACTCTTTATAAGACCAATTTAAAAAAACAATTGCTTGTTGCATACCCATTTTTCCCTAACAAGCACTATGTTGGTGCGTTTTGGTAGCTTCCCTTAAGGACTGCTGCCTTGAAGACAGACATAAATTCAATAATAATGTGAAACAACAAGTTCTTAAAAGAAGAATTCCAGAAAAAAACTTCAAGGAGAGGATAAGGTTGGTATTGAACCTGGTCCTCCTATAAGGCTGCAACAGATCTCAGGCATTTGAGAGAGTTAGCCCTCTTTTATTCCCTAACAAGGCAATGGAAACTTTACCTGACCAAAGAACCTAGACTTTCCTTGCTGCTTTTAAAGTTAGGCTGCAAATGAGTTTTTTTGTTCCTGAAACACCTTGGCACATTGTAAAATCTTCATGGGGAAACGGCACAGGTGGTTACTTTCTCAGCAGAGCTTGCTGAGATAAACTGCATGGCAGAATGAAGTTCTGACCTTGACGAATATAACAAGGTGAAAGCTACTTTGTGCTTTTCCCACTAGTATTTCACCACAGGTTTTTCCAGAAGATTTGAAGGCTGATCACCTAGGGAAAAAAACTGCAGAGAACAGCCACTGAGAATTTAGCCGTAGGTGAATGACTGCTGTTGGTTCATCGAGTAAAACTAGTCTTTCCAGAGGCTTTTACATTGCAGAGACAGTGCAGCCTCACACGATTGCAACACATGGGTGTGCAGGCCAGAGAGAAGGTGGAGTAGCACAACCTTTTCTGCTAGCTGCCTGGTTCTGATTCATTAGCACCACGATCCAGGAAACTCCTTTTTTTTTTCTTTTTTTTTTTTTTTTTTTAAATCGCCGAGAACTGGCCCTTTGCTACACTCCTATAAGCATTCCTTTGTTCCATCCAGTGGTGCCCATTTTAACCTTTCAGTTACTAAACTCAGTGCCTTGGTTTGACCACCTCATATGAGGAGACAGCTACAATATGATGCAAATACTGAAAAATATGATCCAAAACCGTATAAAGATCCCCTACTTGAATGCCTTTCAGTCTTTCTTCTTGGGAGTCAGTGTCAGAAATAAGCAGTACGCTATCCATTGGAAATACCTCACTAAGAAAAGCCATATTCTTGACAGAAATCACACTTCCCTGTACACTGGGTTGCAGAACTCCCCTCCTCCCCACCCCTATATGTTCTGCTTTCTGGTCTGCTCTGACCCAGCTGCTGCAGCGTTCAGTGCAGCCCAGCTGCTCTCGCCCACTCCCATGCTGCTGCTGGTGGTGCTGCTGAACTTCCTCCACTATGCATTACTAGCGATACTAATGTATAAATGACTATTTTCAGAGCTGTTTCAGTAAGCTTGACTAAAGCGTGGTAATTAGTTACTTAACGCATCCCTCTACCCTCCCTTCATCTTTGCTATGCAAACAGCAAGGGGGAAATTCTAGCCCCAGCGAGGCGAAATGGCGAAATGAGTGCTCTCACCCATGCGTGCCGCGTGACACTTGAAGGACAGGAACAGGAGGAGACTGACATTTTGCAAAGAAAAAGCAAACCACACTGAAATGTTTAGCATTTTAAGTGGCACTAAGTGGGACATGAAAACACTGCAGCAGCTGTGAGTGCAGCAAGAGCAGCAGGACACCCGCTTCTCCCCATCCCTTCCCACCTGAACAAGAGGCAAGGAGGGAAGTACTATAGGAAGCTGGAGAGAACTTGGGAGGCAAATAGTGACTAGGCTGGGACATGGAAGAATGGCGAAGAGGTAAAGGAGAAGATGCTGAGTGGACTGAGGGGCCACTGGCCTTCATGGTCCTGAGTGGAGTGGTCTGGGCATGAGGAGTAATGGGGAGAGCCTTCCTGTGAGTTACTGTTTGCTTCTTGGGAAGTGCTTTGCAGGGAAGAAGGGCAATGGGTTACTGAGGTTTTTCTCCTTTTGTGGGAAAAGGAGCGGAGCAAGGATGTATTATGCTGTTAATTCATGTACTTGATATAAAGGTTACCTAGTGCTGTTGCCCTTTTAGTCTTTTTGTAGCCTCGCTTTAAGCTGCTACTACTGTCAAATGCTAGTTTTTGGCCATGAGGCAGCGCTGAGAAACCTTTCTGACAGCTTCTGGAAGGATATGACTGTCTTCATCTCCTCCCAGAGTATCTGCTGCATGGGAAACCTTTTCCGACTGTGTTGCCTCCATTTTCTTTTGGAAGAAACTGTAACAGTTTAAAGTTTTTTTAATGGCTGCCTCAAGACTGAACTACGTGGTAGGCTCTGTACTAGCCTACAGCTCATTTTGAAACGTCTGTGGTGTCTACCCCTCAGAGCTCCGAGTGCAGAACCTCAAAAAGAGAACTGGGAGCGTTCTAGGGTGTATTAAGATGGATGTATCCAAATAACTGTTCTTTTATGTTCCTTCTACTGTTATACTTTTCTCTCTCTTCTCTCCAGACTTGATGTATTTCAGCTGCGTTTCTTGGTGCTTTCTGACTTTATTATAAATAGCAGAGATGCTAGTTTCCCTTGTGAGCAGGTGAGGTGGATAATGGAATGCATTAGGAAGCTGTAGGACTCACATTGGCTTTCCCAGAAAAGTTTTTAAGATGGAAAAGCTAAAGTTGTAAGATGGCTGCTTACCTCCCACTGCTGTTCTCATGGAGGCAAATGCCAAAATGGACTGTTTTGTGTGCTGCTTTCTTGTGAAGGGTTTTGTGTGATTGAGTTTTTTGGGGGGTTTTTTTGTGAAGGGAGATGGCAACTACCAATAATAGAATTCCACAAAAAGCGTAAGATGCCTGTTGAATTCCACCCTCTTTGACAATTAAACTTACCTACTGCCAAACGTAGATGGGATTTGGCTTTTACTTGCTCTGGCTTGGTACTTGCATATTTGAGGTAAGCCAGATGAAAATAGAAATAGCAAAGCTTGGCATGTTAATTGCCAAGCTTATTTAAAGTTACAAGGTGTGAAATTTTCAAAAGTATCTAAAGTAAGTTAGGTACCAAAAAATTAGCCCATCTCTGCTGTTCTTGAACATAACAATGTTTGTTTTCCATCATCATCTAAGTAAAAGTGTTTATTAGACTTCTTATTATAGGCTTCTGCTGATACCCAAGATAGGATAGGCAGCACATAAATTAGTTTAATTTATCCTCTGTTAGTCATGTGAAATTCCATCATGACCATGAATCTGCAGTGTTTTAGATTACTCTGTATGGGGACTCTACAAAGACTGAAAATACTGGTGGAAATACGAAGCTAGCCCGGGGGGTATAGGGTGTGTGAGAGCTTTCAGATGACATTCAATTACTGTCACGATACTGCAAAATTCTCTAAATTACTGTTTAAGTGCTTATGTAGCCCAGACTTTAAGTTAAAACATATTTAATTTAATTTCAACTCTTAAATTAACTTTATATCCAAACAGATACGATTTCCAAATAGCCAGAGTACGGAATTGACACCAAGAAACTATATCCTTCACTTTTTCTGGTTCTCAGGACAAACTTTTATGTCGTGAAAGAACTCCACAGAGCCTCAGAGTATTTTGAGCTTTCACAGTACTATTTTTTCCTCTTCGTCTAACAGATCAGTTAGTCACTGTATTGGGTTTGCATGGCAAGGTTTGGGTAATGGGGGAGCTACAGGGGTGGCTTCTGTGAGAAGCTGCTAGAAGCTTCCCCTGTATCTGATCGAGGGCCGAGCCCATCAGCGATGGTGGCAGCGCCTCTGGGAGAACAGAGTTAAGAAGGGGGGAAACACCTGCGCAATTGCAGCCAGAGAGGAGTGAGAATGTGTGAGAGCAACAACTCTGCAGACACCCAGGTCAGGGCAGCAGGAGGGGCAGGAGGGCTCCAGGTGCCGGAGCAGAGATTCCCTGGCAGCCTGTGAGGAAGCCCATGGTGAGGCCGGCTGTGCCCCTGCAGCCATGGAGCTCCACGGGGGAGCAGATCTCCACCTGCAGCCTGTGGAGGACCCCATGCCAGAGCAGGGACATGCCCCAAAAGAGGCTGTGGACCCTGTGGGAAGCCCACACTGGAGCAAGGTCCTGGCAGGACCTGTGGCCCAGTGGAGAGAAGAGCCCAGGCTGGAGCAGGTTTGCTGGCAGGACTTGTGACCCCATGGGGGACCCACGCTGGAGCAGTCTGTCCCTGAAGGATGGCACCCCATGGAAATGACCCAGGCTGGAGCAGTATGTGAAGAACTGTAGCCTGTGGGAAGGATTCATCTTGGAGAAGTTTGTGGAGGACTGTCTCTTGTGGGAGGGACACCACACTGGATCAGGGGAAGGGTGTGAGGAGTCCTCCCCCTGAGGAGGAAGGAGCAGCAGAGACAATGTGATGCGCTGATCACAGCTGCATTCCCCATCCCTCTGCGCTGCTCACAGGGAGGAGGTGGAGAAAATCGGGAGTGAAGTTGAGCCCAGAAGAAGGGAGGGCTGGGGGAAGGTGTTTTAAGATTTAGTTTTTATTTCTCATTATCCTACTCTGATTTGATTGGTAATAAATTAAACTAATTTCCCCAAGTTGAGTCTGTTTCCCCAGTGACAGTAACTGGTGAGTGATCTCTCCCTGTCCTTATCTTGACCCACGAGCCTTTCGTTATGTTTTCTCTCCCCTGCCCAGCTGAGGAGGGGAGTGACAGAGCAGCTTTGGTGGGCACCTGGCCCCCAGCCAGGGCCAACCCACCACAGTCACCAAATAAGACTTTTAGACTCATGCAATAGTATGCAAAACACAAACTGGGTTAGTTATCCATTTTACTCTTGAAGCTTAAACAAGCTAATTAGTGGCTCTGATACCAGAATACTCACAGGGAAAAAAAAAATCTTACTTTTTGGATTTAAATTATGTCTTTTTAAATTTTTAACCTGTTTTCAGTAGCTCTTCAATAACCGAGTCAGGTGGTTAGGTATAGATAAACTTATAAGCCACCTTTGAAACACAACACAAACCTGAACTGTGTCTCAAGTCAAGCTTCTACATCTCATCGCAAGGCCCCCGTCTATTTCATCTTCGCTTTCTCTGGCACCAGGTGTGTCCCGGCTTTAGAAAGCACATTCAGAGTGTGTTTGTTCTTCAGAAGTAGTATCTAAAAGCTACCAACACATCAATAGGTATCAGGTAAAGGTCAAAAATCAATTTATTTGCAGGATCACTAACCAAAACCATAATCTTGCGTCTCTTTATTGAAAGACAGTAATTTGCATTGGGTAAGGGTAAAATTAAGGAAGAAGTCATGTTTCTTAAGTAAACGTATCAAGACAACTCTAAGTTCTTCTGTGCAGTGAGATCAGCCTCTTTCTCTTTTTTTTTTCCCCTTAATTTTGCATTTGGGACCTGTATTTTAAAACCTTTCCTCAAATGACAGATGGCTAGTATGATCACGTGTTGTGAAACCATTTTAGGTTCCAAGGTTGTAGAGGATTTTTTGGGTTTGCTTTTTATCTTTTCTGAGCTCCTCGCTCTTAAAAATTACCAAACTACATCTGTAAGTATGATGTTCTTTTTTAATGCACTGCTTTGCTAGTGTGCATCCTTAGTTTTCTATTCTACAAGTATTTTAGGAAATACTGCTTATAGAATGTAAAATAGTGGATTTGATGATTGTTTGATGCCTATACATAGTTGCTGTATGACACAAACTCCATGGAGTATTTTTTCACTCTACACAGAGTATACCACTAATTGGTCTCAAAGGTGTGCATAAATATAATGTACGTGGTTAGATGTAACTGCTTTGTATAAGCTAACGCTTGTGGAAGTAGGAGCATGTGAAAACCCTTGTTCCCACAGCCTGCCTGGTGTTCGTTTAATGGGACCTCTCTGCAGAGCATGTTTCCTCCCTGGAGCGGGCATGCAGGCTGGGGACTGTGCCCCCGCTGTGAGTACGGGTGGGGTGCAGCGAGGAGTGGAAGAGGCTCGGGTCCCTGGGTGCGGCTGCCCGCTGCTGCTTGACATAACCAACTTTCGATGGAGTCGACGTAAGGCAGCTGCCGTGCCAGCTGCTTTCCCAAACCCTAAGGAGGGTTTTGACCTTAGCTCTGTCTGCCCCAGCTCCTTCCCACCGCCGGGCCGCAGCCCCGCCGGGCCACCCCGCAGCGCGGGG
>NW_010550816.1:0-25988 GCF_000687285.1 Phaethon lepturus | reverse complement strand
AACCTAGTGTTTCTGTGATTTCTGTGAATTACTTTGACCTGAATTTTTACCAATTAGGGGGAAAAAATCAGATTGATTAATTAATCAATTAAAATTTTAAAAATTCATTTCAATTTGGTTTGAAAGTCAATAGAACTCTTGCTCCAGTGCCTAGATTTCTGAACATATTAGCTATCTGAAATGTATACTTCTGAAGTTTTTTTGTTGTTGTTAACATGCTTTACTGGGTGTGCCACACAATACCTTAAAGAACTTAAAAATCTGTTCCTTAAACTTCATTGCATTAAGCAAAGTACTTTTTGAACACAATGAGAACTTAAGTAACCTACGGTCAGCCTTGCCAACATGGTTCTTTGATGCAATATATAAATCGTCCAAAGAAAGTAGAAGGGAATAACTTTCTAGGCTAACCAAAAGTAGCACATAATGACTAGATCCCAAATGTTTAGATCACCTTTTTGTAGACTTTTTCCATCCTCTGCAAGTACATCCCTTGAAAATCAGTAGCACTGTTCAATGACTGAGATGTACTTCAACCCAAAAACACATGAGCAGAGCAGCAGGTGGCAATTGGACAAACCTACAGTAGACTATTCAGTAGACGCATTAAAAACTCAAAAGAGATACACCAACAAGTGCTGGGCCAAAGGATTTATCCAGTAGCTAATAGAAAAAGTCACACTAGACACTTATTGAAATTCATTATTATAAAGGGTCTTATTCTCTGCATTATGTTTTGAATGCTCAGAAACATGTGGAGGAAAATTCAAATGGGGTTACTGAGCTGGTCACCACGCCGCTAAATCTTTTAGTGTACGCAGTTTTATTTTTGAAGTAAGTGAGGTAAAGTCCCGCAGGGTGGAAACAAACACAGCAGCAGCACTTCAGTTTTAATATTGTCTGACACCCAGCCCAGCTTGCCACCCGTTCCTCACAGCTGGAACACAGCTGGTCCAGAAGGAGATGCAGGGTGGGTTATTCCTAGGCTGATGTAACGGTAGCTATCCCATTCATACATCAAGGTGCGCTCTGTGATTGCTGTCAGACACGATCTCATTCAAGAAATGCTGAAAGAAGAGAGCACAGAGGCTAATCTAAAATTCTACATAGTTGGTCTCTCATGTTTAGGGAAAAGTTGAGGCCAGCTCAGTAAAATACTCCCACTGTACACGTCACCAGCTCCATAGGAGCTGGGAGTTTGCTTTAAGCTGCGATTTGAACAGATTCGTATAAGCTGCTTGAAGCCAATTAGCACAATATAATCACAGTAGCAGTGGTAGCACTCTACCTCCAGCAATGTGTGCTGACAGCTTGCTAAAGGGTTACAGGAAGGAAGGAAACCTTGGTTTAAATTTGGGTCAACTCCTTACCATCTAGCACCTTGGGCTGTGCTTCTGCAGGGTGCAATGCTGAGGTAAGCATTCGCCATGCTTTGATGTCCGTGCTGCACAGGCATTCGCAGGCAGAGGAGCTGTTAAAATAGAAAAAAAAAAAAAAGGTATTAATTTATTGGGATCTTTGCACAGAGTAAAGCTCATGTGGGGAATCAAATCCCTCAGACTGTTTAGCTGCTCTCTGGCTGGCGAAGTGAGTTTGCATTGCAAGGTTCCTTGCAATGATATCTTCAGCTGGATCGGGTGGGACTCCTCAGTCCACTGCTTTTCTCAGTCCTTACATCCAGCTGGTCCATGGTCCTGTGTGACTATTATTCCACCACATGCATGATCCATCACTATATATTATCTTATGCTACATATACAATACCTCCTAACTATTTTAGCCACATCAAAAGGCTGCCCTGTGTGGTCATTCCTGCATCTGCATAAAGTTTCTGCTGCTCTCTTAGAAATGTCTTATCCAAGTACACTTTGGACAATTCTGCATCGTGAGAAGATTGCACAGGGTTGTTCATTCCTGTTTGGATGATTGTGAACCAATGCCCAAACCTGATGTTGTCTCCCCAGTCTCCCACTTCATTTAGTAACTGTTGTACCATGTTGACTTCTGTACGAACAACTACAACTATTCAATGACACTGAGACTCAAAAAAAACCCCCAAAAATGCAGTGACGTCATCCCTTGATCAAGGTGAACTATTCTTTGCTCCATCTGTCCTTTTTCCTTCAATATTGACCTCATGTTAACTGTTCTGCTGTGGAAGTCATTCCTTCTGTTGTTCAAATCTTCCTCCACCTACCTGTGAACCTCCAAGAAGATATTTTGAATATAGCTCTTATTTGTAAAATTACAATTCTGTTCCAGAGAGCTTCACTCATTCTCTTCTAGCAATCTGTGCTAGTTAAAGAAATGCAGTCCCTATAGTCTGGGCAGACAATTAACCCTGGTATCCCTAGAAACATATGGTTAGTATTCCCCTGAAGGAACCAAGAATAACTTAATTAGAAGTTCAGCCTCGGAAGTGACTGCCTAATGATAACAATGTTAATTCTTCTCTATGGTATTTCATACACAGTCTCTCCCAAAATAGTTTACAGAATTAAAATATATCTATATATCCCAGAGGAAAAGAGAAATTAATAGGTTTAAGTAATGACACACTGAAATGAGGTTTAAAAATAGATGAGCAAGCTGATGTGGAAAGAAATATGTAAAGAATATTTTCATGTGGCAACGACTGGAGAAAGAGGAGTGTATGAAAATAGTTTTTTACTTCCTACTATTAGAGCCCAAACTTAAGAAACTGTGCTTGAAATTTGTGCAGATATTTGTTCTAATTCCTAATCAAGTAATTAGGTTATATCTGTCTCCTTCAGTATCAATTTTCCTTAAGTATGAATGCCCTCCACATGTATTTGATTAGAAATGTTCTTGAAAAATGCTTTCAGTGTCATCAAATGTTAAAGAATTGTCTTGAAAACACATATTTATCCCACTTAAACTTAGCATACCAGAATATTATAAGCTGAATATCCTACATATCATAAACTGGAACAGTAAGGTAAATCTGCAAGCAGGTTAGGGTCTGAATCAGGCTAAATAATCCTTAAAGGTGATAAGAATATTTTACTATATAGGGAGGATGGAAGTGTACTATATAGGTACTTGAAGTTAAGTAGGTGAATCTGCATAAAAAAGGTCAAACATTTTCCCCAACAAATAAACCCTTCTCCCTGCATTATATGCCTAATTTAAATAACCTCTCATAGCTTAGACATTACACCTTAAGGAAATAACCACTGATAATCAAAGCAGATCTTCAAAGTACTATGCAAATTATTTGTAGAAAATGCAAACACAATAAAAAGGAACTTCCAAATCCATCTTTATCCAAGGACTCTGGTTCTGGAGATATTGGATGTGTCAGTACTTTGTGCTGAATAGTATGTTAGCTGTAATCAATAATATAATGCATATTAATATACCTTTAAATATATATTAGATGTACTGAGTGTAATTAAATCATATATGTAATTAATACAGGTAAGATGTCTCACTATCCACTTACAGATATTCTGACAGCAGGAAAGGTGATTAAACATGTTGAACATATGGAGAGGAGAGAAGGATTATGAGACGTGAAACAACCCTGAGCACTTACGCCATCCTTTTTCTCTCTGCATTAATGTCTGCCCAAATTCTGCACAATGCACAAGAAGGGGAAGAGCTGTAAATATAAGCCTGAAGCACCAACCTTGGTGTTAGTTTACCTTACGTAAAATATTGAACACGATGATCTTTGTCAAACTCATTGACAAAAGTGGATGCCATTGTGCTGCAGAAAATAACTTTTACTGCCAGGGAGGTCATAAATCAGCAAATTCTTTAATGAAAACCCAATGGACAGTCAGCCACCTAATCAGCAAGTTGGCATGCTACTTCAATTTTGATCTTCAAATTAAATGTTGTCTATTTCACTACGTCAACGCTTGCAAAAGAACCTGGGACACTCTGACATGTACCTGCACGAGGAGGAAGACAGAATGTCCTGATCTATGGTGCAGAACTGCAGTTATGTCATCTTCTAGGAGACCATTACCAGCTAGTTCCATTGAAAAATTATAAGCCAAGCACTCAGTAGCTGTGATTTTGACTTACAAATCTGCTTTTTAACTTAAAAAGCCCTTTTTCTTTGGGTTATTTAGGTGGTGGTCTGGCACAGGTCCAGGCTTTTCTCTGTACAAGGTTGAAAAACTCCAACGTGAGGCTGAGATGTTGTAGCCAGCATTTGATTTCAGGAATTTCAGGGTATTGAGAGCACTATCAAGAGATCTGAATTTCATCAGCTGCAATTTGACAAAAGGTATTAAATGTTATTGTAATTCACTATGATTTGATTTTGAGGTTTATGGTACAAAGGTCCTAAAATTCTTAGGGTTAATGACGCAAATTATTTGTTTTGAGACCAATACAAGGTAGTTGAATGCATGGGAACACGCGGGACTAAGTGACTTTTTTGAAGACAGGTTTGTGTTCCGTTGTCACTTAGGAATTTTTCCCATCACTAAAGATCGTTTGGCCAGTGCTGCTCAGTACTTGTCTAAGACACCTTCAAGGAAAGCTCTAAATGCCTCTAGGAAAAGGGGATTATTGATTCAATGTGAAATTCTGTTCAGTTCATTATTATCTGGTTACAGGCATTTAGAATCAGACCAGTAATGACCACCTTAAAAATCTAACCTAAAATCCTGTATTTGACAGTAGCCAGGAAAAAACATTCAGGAAAAGATGGTAAGAATGAAGCAACCTGTGTACCCTGACAACTTCCAGAAATGTGCTCTGCAGAGAGTTCCTGACTTTGGGCTTTTATCCATTGATTTTTTATTTCATAGAACTTTTCTCTATTAATTTGTCTAATTGCAGTAGAAGCTATGCTGTCTCCCAAATGAAGAGAATAAAAATAAATTTTTCAGCTTGTCTCAACACACTAAGCAATAGCTCCAGTTTCAAAAATATTATAATTACAAACAACTGTGACAAGGGAGGAGTATTTTGTAGGAAAATGCTTTCAGGAACTGCAGAAGATCCAGATGATGTGCTGCTGTCAGGTGGTGTCTGCTCCTTTTCTTGTATAGTCTCGGGCACCATGCATCACTACACCAGTTACTTAACAGACATCACCTCCCTTTACAAAGAAAGGGAGAATATTGTGCATCATGGAGGATATAATCCCACATGCATCCATCTCTCCTCGGCACAGGAGAGACATGGACCTGCTGGAGCGGGGCCAGAGGAGGCCCCAGCAACGCTCCGAGGGCTGGAACCCCTCTGCGGGGAGGACAGGCCGGGAGAGCTGGGGGGGCTCAGCCTGGAGCAGAGAAGGCTCCGGGGAGACCTTCCTGCAGCTGCCAGGGCTGAGAGGGGCTGAGGAGAAAGGTGGGGATGGACTTTTTGGCAGGGCCTGTTGCCATAGGACAAGGGGTGATGGTTTTAAACTAAAAGAGAGTAGATTTAGACTAGATCTAAAAAAGACATTTTTCACCTTGAGGATGGTGACCCCTTGGCCCAGGTTGCCCAGAGAGGTGGTGGATGCCCCATCCCTGGAAACATTCAAGGTCAGGTTGGACAGGGCTCTGAGCAACCTGATCTAGCTGAAGCTGTCCCTGCTCCTTGCAGGGGGGTTGGACTAGATGGCCTTTAAAGGTCCCTTCCAACCCAAACTATTCTATGAATCTATGATTCTGTGATCTGTTTCTGGACAGTAGAAGAGAGTGAGGGCAACTAAGACATCAAAAGTATTCTTAGACTACATTATTTTTGTTTGTTTTGATAGAAATACATTTTTTAATAGAAAAGATTTTTTTTTCCTCAGATTGAGAATAAAAAGAAAATGTTTTGGGGTGGGATTACTTATCACAGTACAAATGTTTTTGTGAAGATAACTTATTCTGGAATTTGGCTGCCTTATGTTATGACCTCAAAAGAGGCTTGTTCTGAAGTAGTCACCAGCATGGATCAACTTCTTTGTTGTTTCTGCTTTTCTTTAATTTAAATTTAATATTTTTTAAATTCAGTATCTGCCTACGGCATTAATTATTATATGTTACAGTTATAATAGGGTCTAAGTATAACAGATGAGATCATACATTTGTACAAGCATACTTGGAGAGCCCAAGTAAGAAAAAAAATATTACTTCGAAGGAGAAAACCTGGCCAGTATTGCAACTAGAAAGTAGGAGAAAAAATTGAATCATATTGTCTCCGCTAAGCTAACATACATAGAAAACATCTTTTACTACTCCTTTTTTCGTTGTGATTTCCTGGGATTTATAACTGGGAGTTTGTGAAGTTTTTAAAAAGCATTTAGGTGTCCTCCTGTAGCTGTCTAAATGAACGCTGGGCATCTAAGCTGCATGAGGATATCTGTGCAGTGTAATTCCTGCTGTTACTAGACATATGGCCAAAAATAGGTCCCTACTTTAAGGTGCATTGCATCTCCCTCCATTGCATCTCCCTCCAGGTTCTACTGCTTGCATTAACTTGGTCTGCATTGACTCTAATGGGACTTTAGAACCTAAATGAATCCAGGCACTAATTAAGGTGTCTTAATCTACAGCTGAATCCCACTATTGGGGCTCAGTTCGTCTAAACATTAAGCTCTTTGAGATAGCTTAGCTCACCTTTGCCTCCTCACCAGCTGAGGAGCCTCGGAGATGTAGGTCCTGCGTCAGATCTGCAAGTCTGCTGTGGATGTCTCAAACACCCTCGTGTGCCTCGGAAACCACAACATGTTTAACCAGCTGTTCCAAGCCCTAAATGTCCTCATATGATAGTGGAGAGCGTCTGGCAAAGACAGTTCATGCATTGCTCTGTGATAGGATGTCACAGAATATCGAAGCAGGCAAAATGCAGGGGCTATAGTGCCAGGACAGGCTTATGTCAGAAGACTTATCCATGCTATCACTTTCTGAGGTCACCATACTTCCACCCATCCCTTTATCATTAAAACAACACGACAGAGAAGGAGGTTGAAAAAGTCTGGGAGCCGGTGATAAAGAAGGCCCATGCAGCTTGTTTGGAAGTGTGTCCGCGTAGATCTCCCAAAGATTGGAACATGAAAAGGTCATATAATTTACATGGTGACGCCATTTGCATTATCTCTAGGGTGTCAGGCCAGGCTGTAAATAAGCTAAACAATGCAACTTTCCAAGCTTTGCAAAGCCCCCCACCTTCAGATCTATTTTAATGGTTTCTATTCCATTGGTTTCCTCCCCACCCCTTCCCAGGGACTGTTCTACCTAATAAATTTTATGTAGTCATAGCAATGTTTGCAATTTAAAAATTTAACAGATTTGAGCCACAGCTGCACTATCCTGGGAAGCCAGACCCGCTTCGGGTAACAAGATTTATTTTCCTTGTGTGCTGCCAAGTCAACCTGAAGACAATGTTAATAGAAAAGGTCACAGACTGATAAGCTGACATGTCTCTAATTCTTTAGGACAAATCCGTGGATGGCGAATTGAAATGCTACTCCGCAGCTCCTCAGGGGCAGAGCCATTAAAGTTAAATGTTACAGATGTGAAGGAATGGCAGCAAGCATGTTTGGTTTGCAAAAGAGCTTGTGGCTGTGGTGGTAGAAATGCAGCAGACACCAGCAGAATTTATTTTCTGGGCTAAAGGATGTTTTAAGGACACACCACAGCCACCACTACGTAGAGCAGATCTACCTGCCAGGGTGCAGTTAGTGGTGTGGTAAGAAAGGCACGGTTCACAGGTACAACAGGTCACTTTAAAAGACAGATCTAATTTCTCTGTTTATGCTAACATATGCTTCGCAATGTGTGGAGCAAAGGGAGTGAAAGAAAATGGACAGTTATTCTGAAGGTTTAAGGCTTCCGACTTTTCATTTGGAAGCAGGTTGCTTTTATTTAATGTTCCAAAATTCATCAATTTGAATGAAAACTCTCCTTTTGCCCTCAGTGGTAACACACTAGTAAATTGAACTAGGACAGGGAAGTGCCCGGGACCAGAACACCATCATCTCTACTGTCAAATGGTTGGAAGAGCCCTTGGTGTAACCCACACTCTCCTAAACAATTTGTGGGTACAGTTTGCAATTTAGGACAAGCCAGCAACGATTCCCAACAAGCATTTTAGACTTCTTTGGAGAGTAAGGGAGGTTACAGGATGGAAGTGGAGGGAACTATTCCAGGTGATCTCAGCAAGAGAACAGTCTTGGGCTTGTTTAACTTACTAGTACAGACACAGAAAGTGGCACATGGACCATCCTTCTTTCTGCACCTTGCTCATCTGTAATGAAGGTCTTTCTCCAGGCTGATGGAGAATGAAGGAAAAGGTAGGGTTTTCTTCTTATCCCATGAAGTTCCTGTGCAGATGAATAGAAATCTGCTACATTCACCCCTTTGGTGTTATCTTCTGCTTCAGGTGACATTTCGGTGGCTTGAGTGCAATATACCCTTGGATGGAGGACATAAAAATTCAACGTGAGTAAGAACAGCCTTGTCTTTTTGTGCATTGACTGAGGAGGTTAAAGAAATCTGAGCTATTATTTACCAGGATGAGATGACTAATTCATGTAAATATGGAGGCTGCTAATGATACTTTTGCTGTGTGACTCAGGGGAGACTAACAACATAAACTTGTCTTTTTTTTCCCTTCTTTTTTCCCCTGCTCTCAGTCTGAAAGACTGACACATTATAAACAGAGGATAATGAAATGGTTCTACATTAATTATTTCCATTGTTTTCATGCTAAGACGTCCTAGCAAAGATCACGGTCCCACTGTGCTCCATGCTGTATGAACATGTTGTAAAGGACAGACACAGCTATGGAGAATTTGCAGTAGTGGAATGGCCATGTGAAAAGAAAAATACATGTTAATATCTCATTTCCAGTATGAGCTTTCAGGGGGATAATCTATCATGTTGTATTTCCAGACATGTTGGGAATTTGCACTCATCTTTATAAACACCAGCAGATTGTTCAAATATTTGAGGACAACTCATACCATAGCACCTCCTAACCATTATGATTTAAGCTCGGCACTGTGATTCATGAGAATATTCATCGCTGTCAGCTTGCTTTCTGGCTCTCCTTGGTCACTGCAGAGGCTGTTTACAATTTCCTCGTGCATGGGACTTTCTAGGGGTGGGCAAGAGGTGTGTCACTTGGCTGTGAAATAGGGATGTTTCAGGCAGAATTGTTTTTCTTCGTCCAAAGCCTGTTATAACAGATTAACTAAGCAAGAGAGCTTAATTTATGGGAAGCAACTCACACTACATTCAACTCAGCTGGATGGCACCGCCTGTACTGCTGCCACACTTATGCAAAATAGTCAGAATTTAACAAATGTTAGATAAAAGCAAGCAAACAAACAAAAATCCAAAATACAGAGAGCAAACCCACCTAAAATGAGTGATTTACCTAAAACAAGTGAAAGAGCTATCTAGTTTTACATCACTTGTTTTTCACATTATTTATATACCACCATGTCTTAGGTGTCTGTTTTCTGTTTTCCATTAATCTTGATAGCTGTTATCTAGCCAAAGGCTTCTTTAAAATCTGAGAACAACTCATGCTGTGGAGAACAGCGTTCCAGTATGTACAGTGAAAACATCAAAGCCCCAAAAAAGAAAATGAAAAAAATACTACATGTAACAGCCATTTCAGAAGAAATTTTATAACTACCCATCGACATCATGAAGTATTTAGATTAAATTCCATTTGGATGTAGACACACAGTAAACAAATGGGCCTCCTATGAATTTACAAGAGCGTATCAGACCAAAATCTCACCCCGAGATTTCAGTTGCAAGGGCAAATTAAAAAAGAATAGAATACTTACACTGTGGTATAAATAGATCCTTCTGTACTTGCTTTTTCCGCATCTTTACACCCTATGTGTGGTAGCTGTTGAACAGACTAGTCAGACTTTTAAATAATAATAATACCCAAAGCCATTGTTTGCATGTAATTCTTCGATTTTCACATGAGATAGCTGCAAATCATAGCGTACTTAGCAGTCCGTTACCCATTATGTTATCGTAAGACATTTGCCAGAACCTTTAATGGACACACATTGGCACAGCATCACGGTGCCCTGTATTTGTTATAAGACACCTCTGATTTCAAGAGATACTTATATGCACACAATGAAAAATTGACTGTTAATGTTCAGACTATTTTCTTCATTGCTTCTCAATTTGTGTGTATAACTGGCAGGAAAGGTAAAAAACTGTTGTGGGCATCTACTGCCTTAATTTAAAAATAATGATAATTAAACGATGTGGTCATCAGCTGAAGCTATGACTCAGTTCCCATTGCTGCACTAGTGGTAGTAATTTCCTGTACTCATTTATTTATTCTACTTGCCAGGTTTTACCAAGAGGGCATTTACTTTTACTTTATACCTAGGAAAAAAGGAAGAATTTCGGTGACTTAGAAAAGGTTTAATTTGGTATATGTCAATGCATACGTATATGAAAGAGAGCAGGGTTTGTTTTTTTCTGAAATCTTGCTATAATTGCAGTCTACTGTACTTTTAAACTGTCAAAAATAAAAACTGTTTGTACTGTGTAGCCACAAAAGCACAGACAGCAAAACATATCTGTATGGCAAAACCCCTGCAAATAGCTCACTGACTGATCTGTGTTCATTCAGCTGCGTGCTTTACAGCTGAATTGTATGCTAGCTTGCTAATTTACAGCTCACGGTGCTTAATTCTATGCAAGAAGTGTAGACCACCGCCGTGAGAAAGAGCTAAAGGTATCTTGAAGAGAATGGGAGCATTATTAAGACTTCGCATGTACTTCGTAGGTTCATATGCAAGTCAAATGGCACACACAGGCACAAAACCCAACCACGAGCCCAACAGAATGGGAAGAGATGCCAATTCAGTGCCAAGGTGCGTTTGCAGACCGAACTTTGCAAACACCTTTCAGGCCTTCTTTGGCTTTTTCAGTCACTTTTTGTAAACTGATTGACATTATTGTTTTCACGTGCCACAGTTTCTTGTTGAACACAAATTGGTTGCTGCTTTACATTGACCAAAATCAGAGTTTCTCTGGGACTGACCGTTTCCTCTGTGCTATTCAATATCTTTTAAAATAAAAATATATAAATATTTAAAAGTACTAATTGAGATTGCAGCTGACAAAGACAAAAAAAAGAGGACAAATAGCAGCAAACAGAAAGGACGCAGTATTCCTGCGGATAATCGGGGAAAAAGTTGTGTTTTAATGAGATGAAATATGTAGCTACACAGTTGGAAAAGAAAATTGTAAGCTATTTTTACTGGTTGGAAGACTTTCCCTCTTGAGCCTAAGAAGCACTCGGGATTGTGCTGAATCATCATCCGTTAAGGAGCTTCAGAGTGTCGTTTAGAGCTATGTCATTAGATTATAGAGTATTATGAAACAAACTTAAGGATATTCCATTCTGTCTGTGTTTGGTGCTGGTGCTTGCCTGGCAGTGGAATATTATGTCCCATTACAACAATTATTCACCATCATCCGAGAGATTCCTCTTTAAATGGTTTATTTTATATCAGCAAGGCTGAAAGAAAGGCTAGCGTGCACGGAAGAACCTGACCTCTGGTTTTGAAAAAAACCCTGATACTTTAACGATCTCAGATGAAGAGTGTACGCTGCATCAGCATGAAAGCCATGGCTTGTACACACTGCCCTTATTTGTATCTGCTAATTGACTTTATGAGCTTGGTAAGCTGTGGCTCTGGCAGCATCCCTGGCCCACACCTTTCCCTTTCCCATGCTGTTATATCTTGAGCACCTGTACAGGCTGTTTAAGGCTTGAACGCCTTCAGTGCTATGCTGATATACCTCCTTCTACCTCTGCAGTGCTCCTTCTTGGGTTACTCCAGGGCCCTTGTCCCTTTGCCATTTTTTTAAGCTGAATTAGGTAACACAGAATTATATAGGTGGCTTTATGAGTAGGCTATGCCCTATGGTGCATCCTATAGTAATTGCTGGTTGGAGAAGGAAATTCCCACTTAGAGGGAGGGTCCTACCTATCTCAAGGAAGGGGAATAACTCAAAGTTTTGTTTTTTTCTTCTTTTCAATTTTCCTAGCATGTTCAATTCCAATGAAAGTAATCAGTACACACAGAATGTGCACAAGAATAGACTCGTGCAGGCATGAAATGGGACCGGACTGTGTATTGTTGAGTTTATTCCCACTCATTTTCAGCTTCCAGAAAAATTGCAGCAAAAGGAAGGATCAAGCTGGAGTCCAGGTGGAGCTGCACAAATATGAGCCTTTCAGTCAGTAAACTAAATATTCAGAATAACTTGAAACAACCTGATCACTGATTGTTATCAGAAGAAATAAAATATAATGTTCCCTGCTTTCCACCCCTTTAGCCATTGCTGACTTGATTGTGATACTGAGCCCACACATGGCTGATTGTAGAAAGTCAAGGAGATGTAGGCTTGAAAATCCTGCTGCTGCTGGAACCCTAGATTGAACACTGAGCTGGGGAAACACCTCACAAGAACTTGAGGCTTGCTGCAGCACTCCTAACGGTGAGCAAAAGTAAAAAGTGGCAAACAAATTTCATCTGAACCTTAAGCTTAATTTCTACTTGTTCAACAGAAATGCACAACAACGCTGTGTTCTTCCTTTACCTCCCAAAACATACATATGCTAATTATTAGGTGCATCAATGCTGCCAACGGAAAATACACAGAGATTTCTGCTGGTTTTCTTACATAGAGGTCTGCAAACTGCTGCCTTGTGAGGTTGCAGTGAGTCTCACAAGAAGCCATTACAGAAATAGCAGGCATGAAGCTATACAAAGCCCGAGGCAGCAGTTTCTCTTTAATCCCATTCTTATGATGTGGTCGTGAACCCTGGAAGCGACCCCCAATGGCCTGGGGCTGTCACCCAGGCAAGGGAGGGATACCTGTACCCCGGTTTGGCCAGCCCTATTTCCTCAAGAATGATGGTGTGTCTAAAAGCTGAGAACAAATTATGTCTCATTGTTCTGCAAGATCATGCTGGCAACCACCTTTCACACCCCCTCTGCCTCTGTAAGCTATATATATGTCAACTGAGATATATAGGCACTGAATAAAGATACACATTTATATATATATTAAAATATATATACATACAGAGCAAGAACAAGAGCTCAGGCAGAGCCCTCAAAGAGCTAAGCGCCTCTTACTATTGCATGGAGGGACTAATTTAACACTAATGAGACAAGGATATCAGGAAGTATCTTGGCACAACCACTTCTGGAAACCATCTCTGCTCTTTCAAGCTTTTCTCATTGACAGGCTGCTGAGGTTTGGCTTGTGAGATTCAACATGAGATCACTCGCTGAATGGGTTCGGTGGCTGATCATAAATCATATGTATCTTGAGCCTGGAAAATGGGTGTCTGAGCGACTCTTTTTCAAGCTCCTGTTGGCACACAGAGGAGACATTCAGATGTAGTTGGATGTGAACAGATTTACACGGGAACATCCTTAACACTAGGCAGTAATGTCCACTAATGGTTTGTGGGCAACATTTTATTATAAATGGCAAATCATTATTGCCTCCTTCGGTATTCGATGTAATAACATTTATCATGCTGAGTTATTTTGGTATTCATGGGGATGTCAGATGTAATTCCATAGGAATTACTGTTAGAATGAATGCCCACTAAATTACAATGGAATTAATATGAAATTAGATATTACGGTAACATTATTATCAAAAGAGGTCATCGTGATTGATGTGCTGTTCAAATGAGGATACCAAAAGGAATTACAGTCAGACCTGATTAATCCAAATCAGTTTGCAGACTCCATTTTTATGCAGATTAGAACACATTTTCAAACTGATAAATCAGCCAGAAGTACTAGTAAGGAGATGCAGACCACTGCCAATTTTTCCAAAGAGCTTCACTTTTGTATACTGTGAAACGGAATATTTAAGAAGCCAAATTACTCCTAACACTAAATCAATTAGTGGAAAATAATTACAATTTTATCCTTGATTTGGGTGGTGGAAATTATTTTGTGACTTTTAGTTTCGTGGTGGAGGAGGAAGCATTGTTATTTTGTTGTCTTTTCTGGAATAAACACAGTTGCCTAATTTCCTATGAGTTATGATCTAGGATGTCTCTTCCAGTCGCACGTTACTATTCCTCCCCCGATGAAGTTACGAAAGGCGTAAGATCTTCTGTTTTGTTGTACAAAGAGACCGGGGACAAGGACATAAGCCATCAGTCCACTGGCAGACAACTGGGATTGGCAGGTCGGTCATAGACCTCCAAAGATGCTCACGCTTTTAACTCCTGTTCCACTTCCTAGAGAGCATGGCACCGAACCGTTTGACGCCTCACTGTTTGTTCGGACTCAGCTCTTTGCTCCTCACGTGTCACAGCTGTCAACCCGATTTTCATTTACCAGGTGCCGATAGCACAACACCCTCTGACTGTGTCCAGCCCCTGGGTGAAAGGAGCCCTTCATCTCTGAATGAGGCTGGTGCCACACGCTAATGGAGACGGCACGCTCCTTGCCAGCTACACTTGTCCCATGGTGCACCCAACGTCGGGTGCTTGCCAGGAAACGGGAGATCAGAACCAGGGAAGCGGATACAAAAATCAGAATTATTGCTCCGCAGTTTGATCTGAGCATTTTCCCGAATACAAATAATGGATTCATTCCCCTGAACAGGAACCTTTCAAAGGTTTGGCAGGCATCATGCCCTGCTTCTCTTTGGGATGGGTCTTTTTCTTTTTTGAAACCACCTAAAGACTTTAGGTCGCTTCTTTATCTAAACTTTCTTTTCGTGGAAAGATACTAAATACAATTACAGGAGAAAATCCTAATAGTTCAAGATCTGAAATTATAATATATGTTATAGCTCTTTCAGAAAAGAAGTATCAACAGTTGTTCCATGAAGAGCCGATGTATAAATAAAAACTGTAAGAGGGGGAGAAAAAAAAAAAGAGGGATTTAACCGCAGCTTTTCATGCAGACAAATGACTCCTTTCAACAAGGATCTGTGGCATGGAAATGAAAGAAAATGCATATACTGCAAAATATACAGATGGTGGAAGACATTTTTAAGCTCCAGTTACACCAGGTGTTTTATACTTTGATTATCTTTATCTGTCCAGCCACTGAATTAGGGGTTAATTACTGAGAGTAAATAGGCACTTTTAGACAAAATGCCCTACCATTGCTTTTTCAGCTGATCAGCACTGTAGCAGAGAGAAAAATGAAGTGGCTTGGGTTGGAAAAGACTGCAATAGTCCCTGGGTTTTGTTGGGATTCAGCTGCCTCATGGAACTGCAGGTCTTAAACTGAGACAACTGAGGAAATTTTCTCATTCCACGTGACTAAAGCCCATTTCCAGCACAAACATCTGCACAAAGGGTTGGAAATCCCTAACGGGCAGAAGCAAGTCTCATATCTCATAGTCTAAATGGCCACAGATAGGCAGGTACTATTCCTCCCCTCTTCTTCACCATTTGGTGTAGTCCACATATAAATTCTTTCTGGGACTTGCTATATTTTTAAGATGAGATTTGGGGCTTTTTGTTTGTTTGGGGATTATTTGGTGGGTTTTGGGGTTTTTTTTATTTGTTTGTCTTTTTGTTTTGTTTTAATTCGGGGGTATTTTCTTCAGGCAAAGTTTCTAGCTCCAGTTTTTTTGTTGTTGATTCCTTCATTCTGGGTTTTCTTATGAAGAGAAAAGTCTACACTGGTAGATTTGAGACAAAACTCTCATGACCTTGTCCTCGAAGAAAATAGCAGCACAATTCTTTATCCTTGTTAACGTTGCTAAAACCCACATCCTGTCTCTTTACAGAAAGCTGAATTATAGTCCTGACCGATGTACATGTGTATAGGGCTGACTGTGCCCTGATCCGAGGACGTATGGATCGACACGGGTGTAGGCATGCCTGGCTGCAGCTATTCCGCCTCTGCTCTTTGCTGGCCTCCCCATAGTGTGGTAACACATAGGAACAAGATGCGACGCAGAGCAGAAGCACATCCAGTTTGGCCGTTCACACGCAGTGATCCCTCAGCTCACCTTTCCTCTCTTTCTTTTCTCAGTCGGGAAGGAAATAATCTTTAAACATTTAAAACCAAAGTTTTAAAAATCCAGAAAAATAAAGCAATGCATCCCTTTGTCAAAAAGGATGAAAATATGTTTTTTTCCCTCAATAATGCCAATTTTTCTCATTTCTTTTGCCATGTTTTGTAAAGAAGCTGTAAATATCCAAGAGACATGCCTGACGCTGGCGGACACTACGCAGGACCTATGGGCGACTGCACTTGTAAATCAGCAGCTGGAGGCCAGTCATGCTTCTCTAGACCAATGGCCTCCAAAGCGGGGTCCGTGCACCCCAGGAGGTGTAAAAGACAATTCATTGGGATCCATGAAGAAAATGTTTTTTGTACTGTTAATAAGAAAATAAATATTTTGAAAGCAGTGGTTATTTCATCTTTATTTCAACCTTCTTTCAATTTTTTTGGTATGTTTTTTAATGCATATGATATATAAGTATGTACTACATTTATTATTTGTTTATATAGTATATATACTATGTATACTACATATATACATGTATATATACTGCATACATACAGTACATATACTACATATACTACATATATACATGTACATATAGTACATATACTATATGTAGTACATGCATATAGTTTAGAAATAAATACACATATGTTGGCGATGTGCGCTCAAAAGCTTTTACCAATAGAGGTACAGAATCAAAAAATATTCGAGACCACTCTTCTACACCATCTTGAATGTCTCTGGCTGCCTGTGTTTAGACAGTTTAATCATTCCATTGACCACAATGGGAAATTAAACATGTAGCTCACACGCAGGCATCTGACTTCAGGCGTTTGAACTGTGGAGATTATTCTCACACCTTCTTTTCGGGTGGTTAACCATAAGATCCTGACAAAGTCTTTAATGTACTTTAATGCAGCACCACAGTCACCTTGGTTTTGAGAGATGTTAGTAGTAGATATTCGGCTTCATTTCCAACACAGAAAAATCTTGTGGGGGTTCTTATGAGTGTGCGGAATCTGTAGGGTCCTGTTGAAAGACGTCTTGAAATGTTTATAGTCTGATTTTCATTTGCATTGGGCATACTTTATACTTTTTGTGGTAAACCGAAAATCTTTAATATATCACTATGAGATGTCTGCAAAAAATCTTTAATGTAAATGAGAATATGGACCTTGAATTTTATATAGAATTATGAAAACACAGAGTGTAATAAAAGCGTTGAACTCATACCATAAGGTTTTTTGTTAATTAAAAAAGTTATACTTCACTATATGTCTATAATTTCACATTGGCTGTTTACTCCAAGCAGAAATGTTCTCTAAGATAGTTTCATGTATAGTTTAAGGTGTATTTTATTAATAATAAAAATAAAGTTTCAGTAAAGTAGAGAAGAATTATATTAATTTTGTAAGTGTGTGTGAAGGGTGCTTTAAAAGGGATAAAATTATCTACTAAATACAGAAATTTTTAATTTGCTACTAAATCTTATGGTTTATAAATGGGATGGCTTTTGTTTGTTTTTATTAGGAAATTCTGCTATATTTTTACGGAAACCCATTAGATTTGTCCCCACTAAATTATGTATTAGATTTGTCCCCACTAAATTATTGCAAAAAAGCAATTTTCAGGAATGCTTTATAGATTATGTTCAAATATATACAGGCTTATATACGGGAAAAATAAGGCATAATTGGGATGAAAGCTATATTCCTCAATTCAATAATTTTGTAGTTTGAAATTAAGTTCTTATTTCAAATCCAGCAAATAAAAACAGCTGTATATTCCTTCCTACAAGAATAAAGAAAGAAATAAACAGAAGTAATAATACCAGTCCCCAAGAATCTATAAGACGGAGGATGCCTTATTTTTGAGCCATTTATCTTTCCATTCTTTGATCACCTCTCTGGATCATAGCAGGGGTTGGGAGCTTATTTGTAGACATTCAGTTTGTAGGAATAGCAAAAAGGAAAGCATTATTCTCTGCCCTCTGACTTATGCAAATTCCTGTCTCACAGCAGATGAGATACATGCCCCAAAGTTTGTCAATAAAATGAAAGGAGAGAGATAAAAATTCTTATAGGTCATGCTTTTGTATTTATCAGCACAGCAGAATTCATTCTTATTCACAACAAATCCTCTGTATAGAAAAAAACCCCAACTTTCTGAACTTCTCTGCCAATTCAAAAGGATCCATAATACACATAGCAAACACAAACTGGATTATCGTTTTCCAGGTTATTATTTACTGGCTAAGTCCATGAGAACTGAAAGAAAATAGTTTTTGACAAGTGAAACCCCAAAATACTACTTTAATTTGCTCATGGTTGAGATATATAGATATATCTCAACTGTAAGCAACTTAAAAGAAAATTTTTATATATGTTTATATATACATATGAAAGCAAATAAATCTTTTAAAATTGTTTGATCATGGCTAATGTCTCAGATCTTGAACCCTATGTCCAGCACAGTAACGGAAGTCATTAATGTCCCAAAAGCAGCACCCAGGCTCTGGTCTTACAATGTTATGAACCAAGGAAAGGTTCTTGGGGAAAAAAATGTCAGTAGGGTATGTTCCTACAGATAAATAATGA
Source organism: Phaethon lepturus (assembly GCF_000687285.1). Lineage (NCBI taxonomy): Eukaryota > Metazoa > Chordata > Aves > Phaethontiformes > Phaethontidae > Phaethon > Phaethon lepturus. The sequence goes on along the minus strand of NW_010550816.1, from coordinate 7,420 downwards.
GGAGACCTTTCTCCTCCCCTCCAAGGAGGTGGCACGGTGTGCTATCCGTGTGAGCTTGTGCATGGACAAAACACTCCTGATGTACCCAGCAGGCACCTAGGACAAAATAAGATGCTTTTTTTTTCTTTCTTTTTTTTTTTTTTTCTTGGGATGCCAGGATGATCCCTGTATTCTGGGGCTGTTTGGTCCAAACTCTATCATCAGACGGCTGTTGCACATGACGGGGTGCAAGTCAGCGGCAGAACACAAGTAGCTCCAGGTCAACACAGGCTGGACACAGGCTTTTTATGCTTCATCACTTTTGGTCTGTGGTGGACTTTATGATCCACTTCTAGGCCATGGCAGGTGGCTTAATGAAGCCAGAAAGAAGGTTTGCAATATATATCAATGTGTATTTCAATGTGTTCTGTGCTTTCCTTAGCATAGGTAGGCTGCACTTTTGCCACTCAGCTGCCAAATCCGACACCACGATGTGCTTAACCCTGAAGGTGACTGGATGTTTTTTTTGTGGGTTTTTGTTGTTTGGGGTTTTTTAAAATGAATATATATTTCCACTATGCCCTGAGTCTTTTCATCTTTAATAAAACAGATGACTTGCTTACCTCACCTTTCGCAAAAAAGCAAAACAAAAAAAATTTTGCAGCTATTTCTGGAGATGTTTAATCTAAACGTCTCTTCTACAAGAACTGTATTTTATTACATTTCCACAGATGATATTTTAAAAAAAAAAAAACAGTTGTGATATTGCTTTTCGTTTATAAGGTAGTTGAAAGTCTCTCAAGTACTTGGATATTTACATTTTGAACCAAGTGAAATAAATTGAAATGAAAAAGATTCAGAATGATTTATTAAAAAATATTCTTGGGGGGGGGCTTTTTTCTTGTGCTTAATCCACCTCTAATTACCAGACTGTTGCCATGTGCAACATGGAGAGCAGACTTGCAAGGCCTCCATGCGTTACTTAGAATAAGTTTGAAATAAGACTGTCAGAATAAACACGCTGTTGCTCAACAAAAGCTTAGAGCAAAACCAATGATTTTCTATACCATTTCACCAGATAATAGGTTTGACTCAAAAAGCCTGCATGAAATTGGCTTCACTCCTACTTATCTGGAACCGATTATTTGAATAACAAGACCAGTTTTACCAGTTAACTGTCCCTCTAGCGTGCTGGCATAGAGAAGGAAGCCCAGCTTCACCAGCTGCAATAAAGCTGGTTTTAGAAACAAAACAAAACCTCCCTGAACATGCTAATTCTGCCTCTAACACCCACCCGATCCCTTTCCCTGTTCCAGAAAAGTTGTGGAAAAGAAACCAGCTCTCTGTCCCAGTGGCCTCCAAAGCGGGATGCGTGCACCCCGGGTGGTGCACAAGGCAAGCCACCGGGCTACAGGGAGAGAACTTTAGGACTTCTCTAAAATAGAGACATCTATTTACCAGTAGATGTCTATAATTTAGAAATAAATAAGTACACATCTACTGGGGACATGTGCTCATAAATCTTTACTGATGGAGTCTGTGACTGAAAAATTTTGGAGACCGTGGTTCTATTCTGTTCTATAGACTTTGAAGTAAATTCTAGAGGAAACGTGCATTTCCACACCTGATGAAGAGCAAATTGCCTGCCTTGCTTTATGTCCATGTGTGCATGTGAACGTGTGCGTGAATGTGCGCACAGCGGTGGTGAATATGGTTTATGGTAACCAATGTGTGTATTGGTCTGTGGAAAGAGCAGGTGCTTTGCACACCCGCGTGGCGGTGAATAGTTAGACCTACGTAAAGAACTTACGGGTTTTGTGAACTGTGGTGAGAAAAATGCAGCTCTGTTTTGGTGTTTGGAACCTAGTATCAGTTATTGGCAGGAATAAAATGCAAATACTCTCTAACTGAAGCATTTAGGCTCTTCATACCTCACAGTGTTTCAAACTGGAGCATGACTTTGAAAGATGCGTGTAAAATTTGAACAGAACATGTTGTTTAGCCTGTAATGAACTTTTCTCATTAAAATATTAATTTCACTGGTGAAATTTCTTTTCCTCTCCCGTTCTTCATGTTATCTCCCAGGCTAAAAAAATCAATTAATTTAGATGTGTAAAGTTCCGCTGAGAAAGGAGAAGAAATACCATAGAGGATTCTTAAATGTCACGGGCTTTGACTGTGACCACTTTATCAAACACAGGCTGTAGAAAATGCAAGTCCCACAAATATCCACCCGTCTCCACCACAACCCATAGCAGAAGAGGATAGACAAGGTCATAGGTGAAGGTAAACCTCTTCTAGTGGAACTGAAAAGCACCAAGAAGAAAAGATGGGGTTACCAAAAGGCTTGCATGACTTAGAATAAATTTCTGCTCAGAAGTCAAAGGGCAGGTGCTTTCAAACCCAGATGCACAAATCTGAATATTGATTCAGCTTAAATAAGAACAACTGATGATTGAATTAATTTCAATCCTTGCATTTTTTGGTTTGCTATTACTGAAAGAGGAAAGAAGTGCTGATCGGAGAGGTCTGTTGTGTGCTATTTATATCTTTACTAAAGATTTTTCAGGAATATTTCTGGAGGTGTCCAGCTGACTTTGCAGATCTTAGTGTTTGGACATGACTTCTGAAGAGCCATGCATACTTTTTGCCCAATATCCGATGAGGTCAAGATGCTAAATATATTGAGTGTTTACCCATTATGAGCTAAAGTTGCCCTGAAAGCAGATTTCAAACTGGTATATAGAACAGAAAGGGAGATTAAAATCCAAAACCAATCTGCTTTAAAATTATAATTAATGTCGAGAGACTAAAGAATCTCCATAATTTCTGTCGCCTTGAACAGCTTTCCTCAGTCCACCATTCCTGTACGGAAAAGGAATGAAGTGGATTCACAGGAAAAACAAGGCTTTTTTTCCAAGTCTGTATCTTATTTACAGGCACATGCAAATCTTTCTACAATTTATTGCACTGTGATTAAAAGTAGTCAGAAAATTCACTTCCTCTTATGGAAAATACTGATTTTTATAAGAGAAAGGAAACAAATATATTCACCAAAAAAAAGAAAATATTTTGCTTTTATAATATGGCCATGACGCCATGAGTGTTTGTGTATCTCATACTTTTTTTCTCTTCCACCACTAAGATTTGACATAAAATTTTTCCCTCCTCAAAGGAAGGAAGATATTGCATTTGACAGACCTCTTCAGAGTACTGTATCGTTGGCTAGAGGACATACCAAATGCAGTATTTTAGGGTCATGAAGCTCCTGAACTTTAAGTGCATATAGCCACAGAGTATCGTTTCTGAATCAAGCATTTCTCAGGGGTGCCAAAGTATACTCCATCTTGCTGTAGTGCAAATTAGTCTGAATATCTCCAGATCTTTTCCAGTTCTGCATTTATATAATTTTATTTCTCTGGAGTTTTTCAGCAAAACCCAAACATATTAATCTTAAAAAAATACCCCTATGCTTTTTTTGGAAAAAATAAAAGGCGAAAAAGGAGGACTAGGCATTTTATACTAAAAAAACCCCAAGCAAAGAAAAAACACACCCACAAAACTTTATTTTTCAATGCTGATTTTTTTCATTAAAAAGTTAAACCTACAGACCAGAGGATACAAAGCAAACTCAAAGAGGAAAGAAAAATCTAGCAGATGGCAGCAAAAAGATCAGATAGTAATTTTCTGACACCATAATCCACTGCTGGAGAATTCATGATCAGCATTTCTGAAAGAGAGTCTTGCAAATTGCTTCAGCTCTGGTTTTATGTTTTGTCTGGTTTCCTGCCAGTCCTTAAATCGTACATCAATGATGATTTAGCAATTGTGAAAGTGCATATATGTATAGATGTAATTGCACATGTACATACATTTTTTATAGATTTACATATATTATATAGAATAATTTCACGTGTGTGTGTGTGTATTTAGATATGTATATAGAAAGTCTTATGTGATCTACTGTGAAAAACTAGAAGAGTTCCAGAGGTCAGAAGTTCTTCTTTGTAGAGAATAGTTGGCTCATCTTTTTTTGAATGTGTAAAATCTTTTTTGCTTTACGGGTAATGGTTCTAATCCTTGTCTTCCACATTACTGTTATTCACCCTATTTCCCCAGACACGTTTAGTTAAATGGCTATCAAGAGCAGACGATTAACGTAAGGGGACAAGGGGATGAGTCAAAACATAAATCAGACAATAATGCTGTCTTCAGCAGAGGAGAGAGTATCGACCAGCATGACAGCTTCTGCAAACTAATTATCAAAGCAACATTCCAATGTAATTGGGAAACAAGCAATATCTTTTTCCCCTTTTGCTACTTTAGTTAATGGCCATATATTAAAAGAACATGGAGAGGACAAAAATATTAATAGTAATAATCTCAAGCATGAAAGCAACCCAAACAATAACTCTATTTCACTGTCAATGGCTCTCCCTGTTTATAGCTTCCATCTGCCATGAGCAAGTGGTGCAAGAAGCTGCAATTTCTTCCACGGCCTTTTAATTCCCCTGTGTCTTCCTTCTGCCCACATTCCCCACATCTTCATTTTTATTGTAGTTTATGTGATCACAATACATTTCTGGTTGTCTATCTTTCCTTCAAGTAAGAAATTTTTTATGTGCTGCCTAATTAGGACAAAATAGCCCAAAGTAGCAAGAGAGGCACAGAAGGGGATTTAAAAGGTACATTTCAAGAGGAGAAATGGCCAGACAAGAGACAACGTGCTAGTGCTCCCCCATACAGGAAAAATAGCAAGTTCAAACTCTGATAGATGGCAAAAAGATTTGAGACAGTATAATAAGGTCTGGCTTCATTAGTGCCTCCTTACTAGTTTTTCCCTCAGTTCAGAGATAAGTGGATCAATGCCTGCCTCTCCTCGTTAGCCTGCTATATAGATGAGAACTAAATGGCATGTAATATATGACTGCAGATGTGGATATCCAGCCTGGATGAGGTTGTTCCAGAACAGGGTTTTAGTTCAGCAATAGGACTGGAGGATCCTGGGTCGTGGTCCCCAGCCCGAATACGTGGGAGACCTTGTCACAGCTGAAACACAGTATTAAAGCTGTGAGAACAGGTAACGGGGCTATACTCACCCTTGACATCCATGTTGCATATTAGAGACCTTGTAAAAGCCCTGAATATATTTATTTCTTATTTAAATACTTCTCGTGGACCTTAAACTTGGATCAATGCAGGAACTTAAAACATTGAATTCCAAAATTGTGTAAATAAAAGATTTCAATGTGTGTTTCCTGAAGACTGATGGGCATGGGAGCTGAATTAGAAATGGAAGTTCAAGTTCAGGGGACACTTACACATACTCTGCTGACATCAACAGGTTCATGAACCATGTCTACAAGCGCTTCGGTAAGCAAGCAACAGAAGCATATGCACAGTTTGGTGGAGTACTGGGTTTCAGTTTAGACATGGGATTTTCCTGGGATCTATAATATTGGATCAGATTATCTACAAAGAACACCAAAGATATATCATATTTAATGGCACTGGGCCCCTGAGGATCTTGAAATTCAGAACTACCTAAACCTGAAATCATTATTCATGTGAGTAGCTATTACTCTGAATAATATCAAATGAGAATACTTGTCTTCAGAGCCAATATTTTCACCTTCTAAGCAAAATACAGGATAATTACAATTGGTTCTGGTAAATATAGCTACTCTAGCAAGAATTCTGACGGCTTAAGTTAGACAACTTCAATCCTCATGTGAGTGTATATCAGGAGTTTCATTGTCATGCTATCTCTGGATCTGCCTTTAAGCAGACATTTTCTTTTTTACAAAATAAAATGTTGCAAGTAGTAGATAGCATACAGATGAAAAAGAGTGTCTAGATTTGTTCTCAAAATTTGGGGTACTTTATATTCTCAAGTCACAGTTCTAATGTTCATAAACTGACAACTGACACAGTCCAAAGCTGTAAGAAATAATGACAGGTAAGGGTGCGGCTGAAGCCATGTAGCCTCAGAACACAAATGCTCCTGTGTTTTAATTATTTTTCATGAGGAGTACTATTTTTATGACATGGCCAAAAATGTTTCCTTTCAAGCAAGCTGAAAATCTCTGATAAAAATATAATAGCCAGCTCATCAGTTAGTGGAAGCTGGAGTAGCTCCACAGATGTCAACAGAATTTAACCAGTTTATACCAGTTTATACCAGTTGAAAATCTTTTCCTAAAATTAAATACAATCACTTATCGTGCAGAGCAAAGAAAATAACTTCACCTCCTTTTACATATATTTATTACAGTTTTCTAATCACACACCAGATTTAATAACAGAACAGTCACAGCTGAATATAACATCCATTCCCAAATTACAAACTATAATGCTGTATTAACATGTTTTTAAATTCAGAAGTTCTGAGAATTACATTATTTCAAGACTTCAAAAAAAAATCAAACTGATTAACTTCCTCCTAAATTAGTTAAATGAATTTTCCAGGCAATTCAGCTCAACAGAGGTAAAGATGGCTTTGTATCCATTTGCATCAAATCACTGGATTAACACTCTCAAAGCCTCTTCCCAAGAAATGTTTCTCTCACACTTGAGCTATTCATAGGCCTGGAAAACATAATCCAATATACTTTAGGAATAAGCAAAAGTATGTCATCATCCCCCTTTCTCTCCACCATGATTCCTTTTGTTATTCCACTTTTTTAAGTTCCGTAGAATTTGCTTGCTCCATATTTTACCAAAAGTTGAATTTCTGCCCTAAAAGGCACCTGGCCCTTAGCAAAAAAAAAAATGCTGTCTCTTACTGATCCACTGAACAGATGCAGCAGAGACAGCAAAAATGAAAACATTTATATCACCTTTGTGCTGCTCTAAGCTTTTCACAAAAACACCAGTGCTTGGGAGGAGATTCCTCCACAGATGTAGGACTTGGTACTGCCTTTTACTGAACTTGAGAAAATTCCCATGGGCCAAGTTGTCCAGCCTGTCAAGGCCCCTCTGAAAGTCAGCACAACTTTCTGGTGTATCAGCTACTCCTCTCAGTTTTGCATTTTCTGCAGACTTGCTGAGGGTGCAGTTCATCCCATCACCCAGGTCATTAATGAGGATGTTAAACAGTTTGACCTCAGTATCAAACCTTGGAGTACATCACTAGGGACTGGCCTCCAGATGGAATTTGTGCCACTGATGACAACATTCCAATCCCAGCACACAGGCCAGTTCCCAATCTACCTCAGTACCAATTTCTCTAGTCCATATTGCACTGGTTTCTTTATGAGGATATTATGGAAGACAGTGTCAAAGGCTTGCAAAAGTCAAGACAGAGAATATCTATGGCTCTCACCCAGTCCACTGAACTAGCCATTTTATCATGGAAGGCTATCAGACTGGTCAGGCATGGTTTCCTTTTTGCAAATCCATGCTGACTAGGATCATAGAATCACAGAATCGTTAAGATTGG
>NW_010550815.1:0-5036 GCF_000687285.1 Phaethon lepturus | reverse complement strand
CGAGGTAGCGCGGTCGAAATGCGAGTTGTTTGGGAGATTTTTGCGTTCAGAAGTTGCTTTTCAGAACAATACCCCTAAAACCTCACACATGCCTTGGCATTCAGATAATCTTCCTCAAGGGTTGGTGGGAAACAACCTAAATTTCTACCGGAAAGGTAGAGGTGGTTGTCAAGTAATTTTAATAGAACATGAATTTTAAGTGTGTGTAGTTACACAATTTTTTTTCTTTAAGATGGGAGATCAAAAACGCGGCAGGTTTTGTGATTGTGTGTGTGTGGTGGACCGAGTTTCTGTCGGGGCGCGGTGGATGTTCCAGCATTTATATTTCTGCCTCAAATATTTGTGTTTGTTTTTCATGGGCTTTGTTAATACCTAAGGGAACCATTAATGCAGCTGAAATAACACGAGAACTGATGTTCTCATGGTACTTTAGTATTTCAATTCCTCGATGGAAACACCATGAGAACACCAGATCTCGCGTTGTTTTGGCCCCATAAATAGCTCCCTGGGGAATTTTTAAAAAGCCCATAAAATACATAAACACAAATATGGAGATATTCAGGTTCCTGCAGAACCTGCATGCGCAGCCTTCTTTCTATTGAAGACATCAGTCAGCAGCTTTCTGTACCTTCCAGCTGATTTGTCTTTGTCACGGAATGAAACTACTCTTTCTCGCTCAAAACTGATGGTAGAAAACTGGACCCGTGTAGGTAATTGTGATTATGGAGAAGAAAATTCTGGGTTACTCGTAGAAGCAGAATATTTTTCCTAACCTGCTTTTTTTCTAATATGACTCTTCCTTTTTTATAAACATGTTCTTAATATTTTTTAATTTTTGGTTGAACTATAATTTTCATTGTATATTTGGTTATATCTACGTAATTATCTAATCAAGTAAATGGTGCCTTTGGCTCTTAGCTAAAACAAGATAACATCCCAGTAGCGGGATTAAGTTTTCATCTATATCAACTGGCTTAAAAATACTGAACTTGATTCCTTTTGAATTAACTGAGTCTTATTTTATTTTTTTTTTCAATATCACCTATCACCATAGTAACCACTAGCTGTCAGTTCAGTTTCTGACATTTTTCTCATTTGGTAAGATTTCAGAATTGCCATCCTCCCTGCCAACATGTCATGAACAAGAAAAAAAAAAATTGCATGAAAAATCTAATGGGTGTCTGGTCTGATTGTCCTCACTTGTGGCAGGAAAGACAAAAACTGATGAATTGTGAAATGTATTCAGAGGGATTCAAGAAAAGCAAGTGTCTCGGACCCCCTCCTCACCAACACCTCCTCGTTTTCATCTTGTTATGCTTGATGCACCATACATGCTTGCCCTGACACTTGGGTTTGTAGAAATTTAAGATTAACAGTTTTTACATTCACCTCGCTGATCCCCGTTTTTTAAAGTCATCATTAAAAATAAAGTTAGCAGAGCTTGTATTTAGCACTATTTCCCACTCATTGATGAGATTTTAGCACCTTCGAATTTGCCACAAAACGCTTCCGATGCCTGAAGTCAACAGACAGTTCTGTACGTTTCCACATTTTTGTTCCCTACGTCTGTATTTTATGTACATGAGAAAGAAACCATTAAGCAGGCCAGTAAGTGCTAAGGAGAAAAGCAAATTCTGGGTAGCTCACTGGGCTGGTGTTACATTCATGTGGGAAAGGACAGTAAGCAGCAGAATTGTGCTTTCTCTTTTTATTTCTCTGATTGGTTTAGCCGAAGAAAAAAAATGTAAATTTAAGAAAAAATGGGATTGCGTTCAGCAAGCGATGCGTGTGCCTCCCGAACAGAAAAACATCAGAAAGAAACCTGACTGCCAGTGCTGCTAAAAGGACAGCAAAAAGGCAAAGTACTCGTTTACGTCTGGTAAAGCAAACGAAACTGCAGCAAGAACGTATGGATTTATAACACGGTTTTTGGCAGGGATTTTCTATACATACACACACATATGTGTAATCAGCATGTCGTGTTTCCGTCGGCGTAAAACAAATATACCCATCTGTCTCTATACGTGCACAAAGAGGCAGCACCCTAGATGTGTTTTCAGAGGTTTTGTTTTGGGCTACACCAATCTCTTTTTTTTCCCCCTGACTGTCCATGGATTCAGGCTCAGCAGCAGGAACTCATTTCAGAAACATAAAACTGATTTGATAAGCAGCTGCAGCGCTCGGGTCCCTTTTGCTGACGGGTGGACAGCCCCGCCACTGCCAGGGCTCGCTCAGGACCGTTCGTGGTTCAAATTTCACATACTGGGGCTACGGCGTTTCAAAACCCGTGCAAACCCAAATGAAAATAATTGAAACAATACTAGGACGTTATAACCATTTGGGAACATTTGGGGGAATTTTTGTTTGTAAGTATATACGCTCCGTACTCCTGCGTCTATATGTAATAGGAATAGAGAGGCAGAGGATGTAGCTCTTTCCAGGAAAAATGTTCATACTGTAAAATCCAGGGCTGCGTATTTGTAAATGTTTTCCTCTCTGAAATTGTAGATTAAGCTTTCTAAACGATGTGGCATGGGTTTTTAAAATATGGCTAAGAAGCGGTGTCAAAACAGCCTGCTGCTGCGGGGGAGCCGGCTGCGCCTCCTGCGCTGCGGAGGGGAGATGGATGGAGGGATGCGCGTTCCTGTGGCCGCGCACGTGTGTGGTTTTGGGGTGCAGGGCGTATCTAAACAAACTGGATTTCTCAGTCTAAGTCATTTTTTAAATTAGACATTTCGGATATAGGTAATGCTTAAATGTTTTCTCGGTTTTAGAATGAAAAAAAAAGATAATCTTTAGAAATAACTTGAAAAGGATCAAATTTTACTGCCTCTTTTAGACGTGTATTTTGCAAGCTGTATTTTTTAAATAGTTCTATAAATGTAGCTCATGAAATAAATACACTGGGAAGGTGTAACTCTTTTAATGGTAAATAATACTGTTGTATATAATATTTGAAAATAAATGGTGTAAACAAAATGCACCTTTAATGTCTTTATGGTTTATAAGATTTATAACAATAATCAGCAAACCACTGTAACACTGTTTGCACCTTGTGTGCCCTAAAGCCATTGGATCACTCAGTTAATTGTATAAATTCCATGCACTATGGAAAATCATGATGTATCATTTATATTCAGCTATGTCAGGTATATAAATATTAAAATATATTGGCCAAAAATGGCTGATTATCCCTCAAACGTTTCATGATAAATCTTATCTTTTTATGGTGGTGGTAGTGTTGAGGGTGGGGACGGTGGGGGGTGTGTGGACTAAATATTTCATGTTATTTGGAAATATTCTTTAAACAACCTAGATATATTATTAATGTTTTACAACTGATTCAAAAATCCTGAAGCTCAGTTCAGGTTTATAGGATGCAGTCGTTCAGTACCTGAAGAAAAAGTGATTTTTATATGCAAAACACACAAATGACGGGGATTATGCTGGTTTTTCAGTCTGTAAGATGCACAGTTCACAGAGCCTGCATGCTGACGCCCCGGTATAAAATAAAGGTGATGTTCCCTAATGCATGCCATCGCTAGTCAGCACCTTGGTGCACTAATACTGGAAATATTGATGTGTATTTAAGCAGGGGTTTATTATTCACCTCTAGTCTTATTTAGTACATGTACTGCTGTCCCCAGTCACAGGGCATTTCTGTATAGGTAGAGATGCAGTATTTATGACACAGCCTTTTGACTAAAAATATTTTAAAAATACTAGAGGTGCACGTATTTCTATAGGTTTACCACACAGCACCCAACCTAGAGATAAGACTGCGGAAGGAATCTATAAGGCAACGTGAGGAAAATATTGTTATACATATTTATTGATACTAATGCATGTGTTTTAATGAATAAATAAATACAGAGTTGGTCTGTGTCGCAAATGTGTTTGGCAACTAGCCGTATCCAGTGAGGAGGGAGGAAATGTCAGAACAGGGTCTTGTAAATACATGTGGCTGGAAAGAATAAAATAAAAATGATGACTAGCACTGACAAGCAGACTTGGGGTGTATGATATACTCTGTTCATTTGATTCTTAGAACTCAGTCGGGGTTAAATTGGAATCCAGACATCAAAGAATTCTTTCACCAGACCCAAATTTTACCCGTATAATTTTTTTCTTACAGTTGTCATAATTTTAGCTAATTTCACAGTGCAAAATTTTTTGCTGTTTGAAGTATTTTCCTAAATATACATATAATATAGCAGTGGGTTATATTCTTTATATGTAATATGTTTCCCTGATGTTCACAGATAGGCAGCTATAAACCCACAGCATCCTTCTGTGGATGTGAGAAACCTTTAGGTTTGATGGTGTCTGTCTATACGCACCCTCGTACGTGCCGTATAGGAGCATAATCCTTAAATTCTAAGGGAGGGGAAGGCTAAAGGCTTTAAATAGCAACGCTCTTAATTCTTTTTTTTCTTTTCTTTTTTTTTTTTTTTTTTTTTGCCCCCGACTGTTGTGTCTGAAAACGCTTGAAGCATGTGGTGCTGCATATTTGGTGGGTTTGCAGATTTCTGCACGATTTTTATCTGAAGGTCAGGGCTGTGGAAATACATCAGGTTGCGATTTGGGATGTTTGCCATTTGCCATTTAGCCTCGCTCCTTCTTATCAGATCGCTGTGGAACACGGGCCTAATAAAACAGGGAGCTGTTACGAAAAGAAGAAATAAATATTGTTCTAGTTTTATGGAGTCTCTTTACTATTACACAGCAGGCGATTTTAAATGTATTTATTTAAGTTCGCCTTTTTGCTTTGGAGTTGTTGAACTCGGTAGAAGAAATTAATGGTGGCTATTTATAATTTCACCGGCTACTTGCATACATTAATTTTTTTAAATGAAAAAATTATTTCCTTTTCCATTTTGGAAAAACAAAAAACAAAAAACAGAAAAAAGTTGTCGGAAGGCAGTGCCAGAAAGGAGGAATGGGTAATGGAATTTTCCTCTGCATCCTGCATCGGTTTGAAAGCAAAACCTCCTGTTTGTGGTAGTTTTCTTCCGCCCGCGCTTGCTGCCGGGCTG